>NC_057795.1:436420882-436620536 GCF_018294505.1 Triticum aestivum
TGTCTCCTGCCGGTGTGGACGCCCGCAACCTCACCGTCTCCCCCCGAGGCCGCCGTCATCCTCACCGCCGCCGCCCGAGGCCGCCCTCAACGTCACCGTCGGCGCCCTCCACCTCACCGCCGCCCTAGCCCGCCCAGGACCACCGTTCCCGTGCCCGAGCCCGCCCTCTCCGCCCCTGCCTCTGTCACCGAGCACCTCCCCGCCACCGTCTCTCCCCTCTCTGTAAGTCCCCCACCCCTCCCCCCGACTCCTCTCTCTCTCTGCATTTTAGAGAAAAAAATAGTACAGCAAAAGTTTGCTTATAGCAAAAAATTTAGTTTAGAGCAAAGGATGTTAAGTAGTAGATGTTAGAGCAAAAATTAGTTTAGAGCAAAATATTTGGTTTACAACAAAAGTTAGTTAGGGCGGTAGGGTTTAATTAGGGTAGATGATGCTTGTATAGTATATAGTGATACTAGTAGATGTTAATTAGGTTATGGCAATAGTGGTACTAGTAGATGTTAATTAGATGTTTTTCAGTTAGGGCACTAGAGTTTTGCTAGGTTAATTAGGTTAGTAGTGCTGCTAGTAGTAGTGGTACAGTAGGTTAATTAGGTGATGTTAAATGAATAACCTAAATGAATGAAATTAGTAGTTAACTGAATTTTTTTCCTTTCATCATTATAGAGCACTAAAGTTAACTGAATTTTGTTCTATTAGTAATTAAATGAATTTTCTTCTACACTTTGTTTTTGAATTAGCTTGTGAAATTTGGACATGTGGTTGCTCGTGTATATTTGGACATGTGTTGCGGTGTCAAAGAGGGATATTTGAACACTGTTTCCAGGGAATGATGCTGAGTGGCCTATGTTTTGTCGGAATGTTGATTCCTTTCTGTTCCGGTAAATTTCAGGTTCTTGATTTGTCCACTTTTTAGCAAAGGTCATGCCAAAATTTTCCGTGAATTTTGGCATGACTTGTGCTACAAACTAGGACATTGAAAGTGCGTTATGTCGACTGGAGGGGGGGTGAATAGGCAATTTTTATGAATTCTTCACTGAGGAATTTGCCGGTGAGGAAATTCCTTAGCGAAGAACTATTAGCAGCGGAATAAGTACTCAGAAGTAAGCATAACAGAATACACGCATGGTCATCATGATGAAATGAAGACAAGCACAGAGTACAGAAAGCGTAATCACAGGATAACACAAGATGAAGACAAACAGACTGAAGAAATTGAACTGAGGAAATTGAGAAAGTCTTCAGTCAAAGTCTTCAAACACAGATACGAACAAACACTCAACACAGTAATGAGGAAATGAAAGGGTTGAGGAAATAGAACCAGTTAGGTTGGTGAAGACAATGATTTGGTAGACCAGTTCCAACTGCTGTCTCAGTTGTACGTCTGGTTGGAGCGGCTGAGTATTTTAAACTCGAGGACACGCAGTACCGGACACCCAGTCACTGAGCATGCAGCTTAGGACACCCAGTCCTCACCGTATTCTCCTTGAACTAAGGTCATGCAGACCTCGTCCAATCACTCGTGGTAAGTCTTCAGGCGACTTCCAAACCTTCACAGACTTGGTCACTCGGCGATCCACAATTCCTCTTGGATGCTCTAGACCTTGACGCCTAACCGTCTGGAAGAAGCACAGTCTTCAAAGGTAACAAGCGTCAGATCCACGTGGGGTCAACTTCTTCAGTGATGCTCAATCACTTTGGGGTTTGTAGGTGTTTGGGTTTGGGATTTTCCTCACTTGATGGTTTTCGCTCAAAGTCCTCGGAGGATGGGTTGCTCTCAACTGACAAGTGTCAAGTTCTCTCGGAGCAGCCAACCAGCTAGTGGTTGTAGGGGGCGGCTATTTATAGCCTAGGGAGTAGCCCGACATGATATGACATAAATGCCCCTCAATGATATGACCGTTAGGTGGATAAGATATTTTAGGACAGCTGGCGCGCAGCACAGCAATGGTCGGAAATTTGACTCTCAAATTCCTCAGGGCTATCATGTTCCTCACTGTGTAGGTAATTCGCACTGGCGAATTTCTAACTCCTCAGTCAGAACAAATTCATCAGCGACCAGAAGAACTTTGTCTCTGTCACTGAAGAAAGTGACTGAACTGTATGAGATTTCCAAAGGCTTCACTCGAAGGGATTGGTAGGTGTAGGATTTTGAGTTGAGCATCACATGGAAATTTTTCCTTAGTATTTCCTCGACCCCCTTTAACAGTACGGTGTTTCATATGACTCAAGAAAGAAAAAATGAAACTACGAAATCAAAAGTCTTCACGCTTCATGTTCCATAAATGAATACCAAGTCTTCAAGGTCACACCAATTTCTTCACTTTCAAAGTCTTCAGAAAGTCTTCAGAATATCAAAGTCTTCAGTTGAAGAACTTCATTTTTAGGGGTCGACTTTCTCTGTAAATATCAAACTCCTCATAGACTTATAGACCTGTGTACACTCACAAACGCATTAGTCCCTTAACCTATAAGTCTTCAATACACCAAAATCACTAAGGGGCACTAGATGCACTTACAATCTCCCCCTTTTTGGTGATTGATGACAACATAGGTTAAGTTTTCAACGGGGATAAATATATGAAGTATATACATTGATATGAGGAATTTGATTACAAGATATAGAAGAACTTCCCCTGAAGATGTGCATAGTGAGGAAATTGCTTTTGAGGCAATGCACATTTGAAGAGTTGAATCATGGAGATCTCCCCCTATATCTTGTAATTCATACACGCATTTGATATATAATATGAAGAATTTGAAATGCATGATGAAATATGGTGCCTGATGAGATTCAGCATGCAAAGCATAATGCAACAAAAGTATCAGCGCACCATCGAGTTTAAGATTACAACTCGATCCAAGCAAAAGTTTCAGAAGAACGAGAGTTGTAACTTTCAAAAAATGCCCTCAATATAGACCCGCTTGAAGACTAACTCAGATTTCTCCCCCTTTGTCATCAAATGACCAAAAGGATTGAAACTGAGGACTAACGCCCCTGAAGAATTTCAAGTTGATGGAGGAGCGCCAGCGTTGTCGGGGTGTTTGTTGGAGCAGGGCCTGCCGCAGTGTCGTCCAAATCTTCAAACTCATCAGTGTCACGCGATGAAGAATAAGAGCTGGCCACCAAGGAAGGGACTTTGACCTTCTTGAATTTCTTTGGTGGAGGTGCAGACCAGTCAAATTCTTCCTTGAGACCCATATTCTTCAGATCTGCAGCGTTGTAGACATGAGAGAGAACAGCCCAGGTGCGGTTGAGGGTTTCATGGAGGTAGTAGTGGTTCTTCTTCACTGCATTGTGTGTGGAGGTCATGTTGTGAAGAATTGAACCAAACTGACGCTTGACCCATTTAGATTGCGATCAACCTTCTGATGAAGACTGAGGAGTAACTCACGATCAGTCATCACCCTGGGTGCTGTAGCTTGAGGATTTTGCTTGGCTGAGGTATTGGCGGCAGAGTCATGGGTGGCAGAATCGTCATTGGTAGAGTAAGATGCAGCCTTGCGAAATTGACCATCCAATGGATGAATGCCTTCATCGATCACAGCAGCGGCCTTGCCTTTATCATCAGCTGATGAAACTGTCCGTTTGAGGACTTCAATGGGAAGCAAGTAGCTACCGTGATTCAGAGTGTCAGCTTTGTAATTCAGTGAAGATCTTGTCCTGATGAATCTCATAATCCAAGGAGCATAGGGCTTCAGCTCGAATGGTGACATAGCAATATTGGCCAGAGTCCTCATGAAGAAATCATGGAAGTTTATGGGAACGCCATGAATGATATTGAAAAGCATATTCTTCATGATGCCAACGACTTCTTCATCATTTGAGTCGTGGCCTTTGATAGGACTCATTGTCTGCGTCAGAATTCGATAGACAGTCTGAGGCACATACAATAATTCCTTGACGAGGAATTTGGTTCTTGGGGCCTGCCTTGGCTTCAAAGGCTTCATCAGCACTTGCATATAGTGATTTGAAAGTTCAGGTTCGTTGTAGATACAACGAGCATCATCAACTGGAGGACTGAGTGGTAGAGCACGAAGCAATTCAGTTGCTGGTGCCTTGTAGTGAGTATTTTCAGACATCCAGTCTAATACCCATGTGTTCACGTCTTCAGCGTTTCCGGTGATGTGCAGGGTTGCATAAAATTGAAGAATGAGTTCTTCATTCCAATCACATATATCAATGCAGAAATTTAGAAGTCCTACATCATGAAGAACACTGAGGACTGGCTCAAAGCCGGGCAGAGACTCCATGTCCACATGAGGAATATGTGCATGATCGAAGACTTTGTCTTTGTTGAAGAGCACTGAGGAATAGAAATTGGCTTGGCTGGCAGTCCAGAAACGCCTCTTCCTTATGCGAGCAGAATCATATGGATTATAGTCAGTGAAGAATACATGCTCGGCAAAGAAATCTTCAGCCTTAAACTTCTGTTTGCTTGAGAATGGATTCTTTTGCTTTGGCAGAGGGATGTCAGTGAGTTGCATCACCACCTCAGGAATCGCGAGCTCAGGTTCTTCAGGCTGAGGAATTTCTTGTTCCTCAACAGGTGCAGTCTGAGGATCAGCAGCAGCAGGTTCATCGGCACTAGTGGCTGGAATTTCTTCATGCACAGTGAGAGTGGGTTGAGTTTCTTCAGAGCCCATTTGAACTATTGGTGCAGGGGACTGAGGAATCTGTTGGAGCGGGGTGAAGAGAGGAGTATTGGGATGCTGGCTTTCCCAAAAGTCATCATTCATCACAGGTGTGGTGCACCCAATATCCACATCTTCATCTTCAATTTCCTCAACACCAGCCTCTTCAGCTGTGAACTGAGACATAGGTGAGGAAATGACTGGCGTTGAGGGGATTTCGTCCACCTCAATTTCTTCATCAATCTGCTCTGACGAAGCAGCAGAATGATGTTCTTCATCAGATCCGATGGGGATCTCATAGTCTTCGCCGAAAGGAACAAGGTCCTTTGACGGCATGGAGGAAATTGGAACAGCATCAATTGGATTTTCAAGTGAGCTGGTCATTGGCTTCATCTTCTTCGCAGCCGAAGAATTTGACACAGCTGATGCCTTCCTTTTCTTCACTGCAGCTCGCTCTGCAGCCTTGGTTTTCTTCACATCAAATGCACATGGAAGAATTGGAGTTGGTGTAGGTGCAGGCGGAGCTGAGGAATCCGTTGGATTTTCTTCAGGCGCAACTTATGCAGTTGCCCTGAATTCTTCAGTTTCTTCAGGCGCACCACTAGTGGATGCCCTGGCAATTTCTTCAGCGGCTGGAATGGGATCATCAGCCCTGGAACTAGCATTTTCATCAGCAGCCTGAACTTCATCAGCGGTGCTGGCATGTTCTTCAGTCGGCTGAGCTGAGGCTTCAGCCTGAGGAATTTCATGTTGTGTTGAGGCTGCAACATTGGTGAATTTCTTCGTCAGGTTGACGAATCTAACCTTGGCCCCTTGCCAATCAGCATAATAAGCATCGAAGTTTTTGCTGAGGTCTTGAATTTCAGTCTAGACCTTGAGAAGTTCTTCAGGTGTCATTTTGACAATGTTTTTCTTCAGGAACTTCTCCTTTCTGTATTGAGCTTTCTTGATCTCTCTTGCCTTTTCAAACTTCCATTTCTCTTCAGTGATGAAATGGGTCAACATATGACTTTGTCTAAGAGTTAGATGAAAATCAGGCATTCGGGTGTTTGGATCCTTGTGCCAGAGATCAATATAATCGAGGATTTTCCTCGGATCCAGCAGCAGTGGCACAGATGTGCCTTTGGCTCTAGCGGCCTTCACCTGTCTGTCTCTGATGATTTCTGCAAGTTCATCATCAGAAGCTTCATCATCAGAAGGCACATGGAATGCGACCTGTTTCTTCTTCGGACTTGGCCGAGGACCTCGTCCAGCTGTTGCTTTGGTCTTCAGCAGAGTCGGGCCAGATGATGAAATTGGTGCAGCTGAGGAACTTGCTGAGACACCAGAGGCAATCGAGAAACCAGCAGTCCTTTGACATGTAGTCAGATGCACAGGAGCTGAGGACTTTGTCGGAACTGCTGAGGACTTGGGAGGAGCAGGAGCAGTGTGAGGAATGTGCCGTGAGGGTGCTGCTGAGGAACTTGGCCGTGAGGGCGCTGATGGTGAAGCACTTGGCTTACGAGCAGGCTTCTTTGGCATGGATTTCCTTGGGTGGACCGAGGCCTCAGTAGCAGTAGCAGTGGCAGAATCCTCATTGAATTTCTTCACTGCCTCCTTGGCTTGTCTTGCCAATTTGGCTTGGCGCTTAGCCCATTCTTCAGGAAAGTCCTCACCACGTTTGATGCTTGTGGGATCAGCTACTTGGCCAGGTGCCAATGGAGCTCTTGGGCACGGAGGATTGAGGGCGAATTTCTTCATGTACTTTGGAGTTACATATATGTATTCCCTCCATTCCCTTGCCCATCTCCGTTCAATCTTCTGAATGCGCACCTTGCGCTGATTTTTGTTTTCTTTGCCATATTTTGCTTCATCAGGTGTGAAATAGTCAGCATAAATTTCCTCAGGGATCTCAAACGCAGTCATAACCTCAGGTTTCTTTCCTCCCTTCTGCGGCTTCTTACCATCTGCCATATTCTTCAGTTGGGGAATTTGAACAATTGAGTTCTCTGAAGAAGTATGCAGTTTTTCTTCGAGGAACGCTGCAAATGAGTTAAGTTGATGAGAACCTAGTGATTTAGCAGCAGACATGAGTACCTGTGAACAGAGTACAGGTGCGAGGAATTTGGAGAGGTCATATGCGTTCTGAGAAGGTTTTTCGAAAAGAACAAGTTTTGAGGAATTTGACCAGATGAGCCTTGAAGAATTTCACTAAGCGAACTTTGTCTTAGGTTCCAGAGTTGTATAGATCGAGGATCCACACAATTGAGGAATCTTGAGGAAAATCATTGCTTAGAGAAACGAATCAAGAGCATAGTTTGTTTGAGGTGTTCATATATGTGAAGATTTGAAGAATAAACACCTTTGAAGATTTTCAGGAAAGCTTGAGAATCAAAGCGAGTAATAAAAGTAACTTTTAATTACCCGAAATGAAGAACACGACGAACTGAGAAGAACAGATGGGAAGTTCGTCAGGTTAGATCTTCATTGCCCTAACTTGGCGGAGGAAGACAGCTATGGCGGCGGCGAAGTGAAGATTTCCGCGGTCGGCGTGAGTACGGCGGCGACGAGGTCGAGGCAGCGAAGCTCTTCCTCACCGGCGACGATGGAGTAGCGGTGGTGCTAGGGTTTGAGGAGCTCGAGCGGGAGAGAGATGGTTGAGCGGAGTAAATGAAGTGAGGAAGGGGAGAGGGGTATTTATAGACACGGTGAAAAACTGTTCGCCCGAAGATTTTGGGATGAACGTGCCCCTGCCCTTTCTCCTTCACGCGACATGTGTCACCCACGTACTGTGTAGTGGAGATCGTGTACGATCGTGGGTGAATAGAATAACGCATCGTGGGATGCGGAATAGTTTGAGCGGCAAAACCGAAAATTTGGATAAGATTTGTTTTAAAGTTTCATTTGCAATTTCTTCAGCTGATAAGGACACAGTGAAGATTTTGAACGAGTTTCAAATAGAACGCACATGAAGAATTTGTGAATAGATTGGGTTGAGTATAGCATAGAGGGGGAAGGGTCCGATCACATTCACTTAGCAGAAAAAGCAACTTGAAGAAATAGCTATAAGTGAATGCTGTAGAGGACATAAACTCATATATATATATAGCCAATGAAGGAAAATGAAGGGAACAGTGAAGATTTTGCAAAGTTGAAGAATTTGAAAAACTGAAGAATTTCAAAACTGAGAAAAAAAACTCAAATTGAAGATTTTCAACCCTTTTTTTGTGGTGGCGTGATCCACCGTATAAGAACGATGATTTCAGACACCGCGTACAATTGTCGTAGGGTTCTGAGAATCAAATTCTTCATTAATTTCTTCACACTTAGAGTGTTATTCATCATTGATTGAAGAAAAACGTTTCTTCATGTGTTGCACATCTAATTCATCAATTTTGCATAAGTGTTAGGATGTGTGTCCTTTTCAAAGAACATTCGAAGATTCTAAGATATTTAGCTCACACCGCAACTTGCTACATCTCTTCTCATCCAAGGGCTTAGTGAAGATATCAGCTAGCTGTTCTTCAGTCTTCACGTGCTAGATAGAGATGTCGCCCTTCAACACATGATCACGAAGAAAATGATGACGAATTTGAATGTGCTTTGTCTTTGAGTGCTGAACTGGGTTGTGAGTAATCTTGATGGCACTCTCATTGTCGCAGAGGAGAGGCACATTCTTCACGTTGACTCCATAGTCCTTGAGTGTTTGCTTCATCCAAAGCAGTTGAGCACAACAAGAGCCAGCAGCAATGTATTCAGCTTCCGCAGTAGATAGTGATATGCAGTTCTATTTCTTCGAGGACCAACAGACCAAAGATCGTCCGAGGAAATGACAAGTGCCAGAGGTTGACTTGCGGTCCACACGATCACCAGCGTAGTCAGAGTCAAAATATCCAATGAGATCAAAGACAGAGCCCTTGGGGTACCATAATCCTAGTGTTGGTGTGTGAGCTAGATATCGAAGAATATGCTTCACAGCCTTATGGTGTGATTCCTTCGGTGCAGCTTGAAATCGGGCACACATGCAAACACTAAGCATTATATCTGGCCTAGATGCACATAAGTACAATAAAGAACCAATCATGGAGCGGTATACCTTGTGATCGAAGTCAATACCATTTTCATCGGTGCATAGATGGCCTTTTGTGGGCATAGGAATTTTGACGCCTTTGCAATCTTGCATGCCGAATTTCCTCAGTATATCTTTGAGGTATTTCTCCTGAGATATGAATATGCCATTCCACTGTTGACGAATTTGAAGACCTAAGAAGAATTTCAACTCTCCCATCATAGACATTTCATATTCTTCACTCATCATATAGGCAAATTCATCACTATAACGTTGGTCAGTACAGCCAAAGATAATATCATCAACATATATTTGGCACACAAACAGTTCACCATCATAAGATTTAGTAAAGAGAGTAGGGTCGAGTGAACCAGGTGTGAAGCCATTCTTCACGAAGAATTCCTTCAATGTATCATACCACGCCCTAGGGGCTTGCTTGAGGCCATAGAGGGCCTTATTAAGTTTGAAGACTTTGTCAGGATTCTTTGGATCTTCAAAACCTGGGGGTTGAGCAACATATACTTCTTCCTCAAGCTTACCATTGAGGAATGCACTTTTCACATCCATTTGATATAAGATGATATCATGATGATTAGCATAAGCAAGTAATATGCGAATAGCCTCAAGTCTAGCAACAGGTGCAAAAGTTTCATCGAAATCAATTCCTTCAACCTATGTGTAGCCTTGAGCTACTAGTCGTGCCTTATTCCTTACCACAAGGCCATTTTCATCTTGCTTGTTGCGATAGATCCACTTTGTGCCAATGATATTATGCTTGTGAGGATCTGGACGTTTGACCAGTTCCCAGACATTGTTGAGCTCGAACTGATGTAATTCTTCTTGCATAGCCTAAATCCACTCCGGCTCCAAAAATGCTTCATCTTCCTTAGTGGGCTCTGTGATAGAGACAAAAGCATAGTGCCCACAAAAGTTAGATAAATGTGAAGCTTTTGAGCGTGTGAGGGGACCTGGCGCTTCAATGTCATCGATGATCTTGTCAACTTGTACTTCTTTTGCAACGCGAGGATGAGCTGGTTGACGTCGAGGTATTTGATCATTTTCCTCAGCACCATTGACTTCATCATTATCTTCAGGTGCGTCAGCTCGACGTTCTTCGCATACTGGAATGAATTCTTCAGCAAGTTCTTCCGTAGGAATGACATCCTCAGTTGCCTTGAACTTGATAGAATCCTCAGGTGCTGGTTCATCTAACACAGAAGGTAGGTGCTCTCTTTGCGAGCCATTAGTTTCATCGAACCGCACATCTACAGTTTCAACAATCTTGTGAAGAGCGATGTTGAAGACTCTGTAGGTGTGCGAGTCCTTTCCGTAACCAAGCATAAAACCTTCATGTGCTTTCGGTGCAAATTTAGAATTGTGGTGAGGATCTCTAATCCAACATTTAGCACCGAAGACTTTGAAATAACTCACATTGGGTTTCTTGTCAGTGAGGAGTTCATAGGTTGTCTTCTTGAAGAATTTGTGAAGATATACTCTATTGATGATGTGGCACGCAGTATCAATTGCATCAATCCAAAAACGATGAGGCATTTTGTATTCATCAAGCATAGTGCGAGCCATCTCAACAAGAGTTCTGTTCTTGCGCTCCACGACGCCATTTTGCTGAGGAGTATAAGGAGCAGATAACTCATGAGTAATACCAAGTTCATCAAGATAGTCATCAAGACCGGAATTCTTGAACTCAGTTCCTTTGTCACTTCTGATGTGCTTGATCTTCACACCAAAGTTGGTTGAAGCCCTCGAGGAAAATCGTTTGAAGACTTCCTGCACTTCGTGTTTGTAAGTAACAATGTGTACCCATGTGTATCGAGAGTAATCATCAACAATGAAAAAACCATATAGAGATGCAGCATTAGAGAATGCTGAGTAATGATTTGGTCCAAAGAGGTCCATGTGAAGCAATTCGAATGGACGAGTAGTGGTCATGATAGTCTTTGCTGGATGCTTGGCCTTGGTCATTTTTCCAGCTTCACAGGCTCCGCATAAGTGATCCTTGAGGAATTTGACATTCTCAATGCCAATGACATGCTTCTTCTTCGCAAGCGTGTGCAAATTCCTCATGCCGGAGTGACCAAGTCGTCGATGCCATAGCCAGCCTCCTGAAGCTTTTGCAAGTAGACACACGGCTGGTTGTGGTCCTGTAGTGAAATCAACAATATACAAGTCTCCTCTCCTAAAGCCTTCGAAGACTTTGGAATTGTCATCTTCCATAATCACAACACAGCGATACTTGCCAAAGACAACAACCATATCAAGATCACAAAGCATTGAGACTGACATGAGGTTGTATCCTAAGGACTCAACAAGCATGACTTTGTCCATGTGTTTATCCTTAGAAATCGCAACCTTACCAAGACCCAATACCTGACTTTTGCCTTTGTCAGCAAAGATGATATGCTTCAGATGTGACGGTGATAAGGGAGCATCCATCAAAAGATTCTTGTCACCAGTCATGTGATTTGTACATCCACTATCGAGGACCCATTCAGTGGTTTTGGGTTGATCATCCTGCAGATGAATTAGTATAACTTACAATCTCATATGCTTCATCAATGAAGAATATGATATCAAGTTCATCAGATGAATTTCATCAAGCGGTAAACAGATATAGCACTATGAGGATGCGTGAAATGAAGATTCATTTCATCATGGTTAGCCTGCATCCTTTCAGGCATTTTTGTCAGGTCCCCAGCAAATTCTTCAGACGTTAAGGCACGTCTGGAGACCTGACCCTGCAAAAGAGATTAGTTCTTTTTCTTCACCACCCACATCTGAAGGGGTGGCAAAGAGTTCATCACTCTACGAGCACCATATGAGAATGGTGGCATAGAAGCCAACCCATTTCGTTTCACATAAGAGGGGTTAGGGTAAGCATATGAATAAGCAGAGAAATTCTTCGAGGACTTATGAACATAATGACTTGAAGAATAATGTGCATATTCATAGCCCTTAGCTCTACCCTGCGAAACAGAGTTGTTAGCACGATGATGATCATATGAGGACTTTGATCCAGTTGAGGAATTTGATCCACGTGAGGAATTTGGTCCATATGAGAACTTGGATCCATATGAAGAATTAGGTCCATATGAAGAGTTTGTTCTGGGGTTCCTATTTTTCACAGGTGGTGTCATGAGGACATTCACCTGAAGACTTTCAACATGACTTTTGGGAACCCAGATTTTCTTCATAGGGGAACCGTTCCTGCAGTTAGTCCCAACATATCTAGCAAATACTTCACCATTCTGATTTTTGAACAGTTTATAGTTGGAGTCAAATGACTCATCAGAAGAATGAGGAGATTCACATGTAAAGCCAGATAACAAGGATGGATCAACTGGAGGTCCCTTTGCAGCAACCCATGAGGTTTTGGGGTACTGCTCAGGCTTCCAATATGTTCCATCAGCATTAAGTTTCCTCTCAAAGGCAATACCCTCTTTCCTAGGGTTTCTATTGAGGATCTGCTTTTTGAGCACATCACAAAGAATCTGATGCCCTTTGAGGCTTTTGTACATGCATGTCGTGTATAGTTTCTTTAGCCCTGCATCGTCAGTGATACTAGCAATGTCCTCAGATGAGGAATTAGTGATAGCAGAGGTAGGTGAAGAATTTGTAACAGTTGAAGCATTTGAACATTCAGGTGAAGAATTAGCAGATTCACGTTCAATGCACTTTAAACATGGAGGAACAAATTCTTCCTGAGAAGTGCTGATTTGTTGAGCAAGTAATGAATCGCGCTCCTTCTGAAGATCTTCATAACTCACTCTTAGCTTCTCAAGATCTTGCTTTCTTTGAAGAAATTCATAAGAAAGTTTCTCATGATCAGATAAGAGAGTGTTATGATGACTTTGAAGGTTATCAAGCCTAGACTGAAGTCTCTGAAGATTTTCAGTCAGGGCTTTAGTGCGATCCATTTCTTCACCCAACATATCATCACTTTTGTCTAGCATGTTTTGAACCTTTTCCAAAGCCCTTTGTTGTTTTACAGCAATCTTTGCAAGTTTAGAGTAGCTGGGCTTGAGATTCTCATCAGATTCATTTTCACTAGATTCAGAGGAGGTGTATTTGAGTACCTTTGCACCTTTTGCCATGAAGCAATAGGTGGGAGTGTAGTCATCATCATCTTCATCAGGCTTGTCGGTGGGGTCAGTTTCTTCAGTGTTGAAGATAGACTTGCTAACGAAAGCAGTAGCGAAGGCCAGACTCGCCACACCAGATTCAGATTCTTCAGACGCCTCCTCTTCCTCATTTTCCTCAGATTCAGCTTCAGAGTCCATTTCCTTGTCGATGAACGCCCGAGCCTTCTTGGAGCTGCTCTTCTTGTGAGATGAAGACTTCGAGGATTTTGATGACGAAGATTTTGACGATTTCTTCTTCTTCTTCGCATCATCAGAACTGTAATCCTTGTATTTCTTCTTCTTCAATTCCTTTTCCCACTGAGGACAATCTTGAATATAATGACCAGGTTTCTTGCATTTGTGGCACAGCCTTCTCTTATAGTCACTTGATGAGGAATCACTGCCTCTTGAGGATTTTCCAGAGCGACCACGTCTTGAGAACTTCTGGAATTTCTTCACGAGCAGTGCTAGCTCCTGGCTCAATTCTTCAGGATCACCAAGGCTACTACCAGAGTCCTCACATTCAGACTTAGACACAACCTTGGCCTTCAGGGCACGTGGCTTGCCATAACTCGAACCATAGAGATCTCTCTTTTCAGCAAGCTGGAACTCGTGAGTGTTTAGCCTTTCGAGGATATCAGCAGGATCAAGAGACTTGTAGTCAGCCCTTTCTAGTATCATCATACCCAGAGTATCAAATGAGGAATCAAGCGATCTCAACAGTTTCTTCACCACCTCATGGTTAGTGATGTCAGTGGCACCGAGGGCTTGAAGCTCATTCGAGATGTCAGTGAGGCGATCGAAGGTTTGTTGGACATTTTCATTGTCGAGTCTCTTGAAGCGGTTGAAGAGATTCCGAAGAACATCAACTCGAGAGTCACGCTGAGTTGAGACTCCTTCATTCACTTTGGATAGCCTATCCCAGATAAGCTTAGCAGTTTCCAAAGCACTCACTCTTCCATACTGTCCTTTACTCAGATGGCCACATATGATATTCTTCGCTTGAGAATCGAGTTGCTTGAATCTCTTCACATCGGTTCAGTGAGGGTGAAACAGAGGGAACACCATTTTCCACAACATACCAGAGATCGTTGTCAATTGCCTCGAGATGCATTCGCATCTTGTTTTTCCAGTAGGGGTAGTCCGTTCCATCGAAGGTAGGACACCCAGCCGAGACCTTGATCATACCTGCGGTCGATATAACTAAAACTCCAAGCGGTTAAACCAAAATCACACAGAACAAGGGAGTACCTTGCTCTGATACCAATTGAAAGTGCGTTATGTCGACTAGAGGGGGGGTGAATAGGCGATTTTTATGAATTCTTCACTAAGGAATTTGCCGGTGAGGAAATTCCTTAGCGAAGAACTATTAGCAGCAGAATAAGTACTCAGAAGTAAGCATAACAGAATACACGCATGGTCATCATGATGAAATGAAGACAAGCACAGAGTACAGAAAGCGTAATCACATGATAACACAAGATGAAGACAAACAGACTGAAGAAATTGATCTGAGGAAATTGAGAAAGTCTTCAGTCAAAGTCTTCAAACACAGATATGAACAAACACTCAACACAGTAATGAGGAAATGAAAGGGTTGAGGAAATATAACCAGTTAGGTTGGTGAAGACAATGATTTGGTAGACCAGTTCCAACTGCTGTCTCAGTTGTACGTCTGGTTGAAGCGGCTGAGTATTTAAACCCGAGGACACGCAGTCCCGGACACCCAGTCACTGAGCACGCAGCTCAGGACACCCAGTCCTCACCGTATTCTCCTTGAACTAAGGTCACGTAGACCTCGTCCAATCACTCGTGGTAAGTCTTCAGGCGACTTCCAAACCTTCACAGACTTGGTCACTCAGCGATCCACAATTCCTCTTGGATGCTCTAGACCTTGACGCCTAACCGTCTGGAAGAAGCACAGTCTTCAAAGGTAACAAGCGTCAGATCCACGCGGGATCAACTTCTTCAGTGATGCTCAATCACTTTGGGGTTTGTAGGTGTTTGGGTTTGGGATTTTCCTCACTTGATGGTTTTCGCTCAAAGTCCTCGGAGGATGGGTTGCTCTCAAATGACAAGTGTCAAGTTCTCTCGGAGTAGCCAACCAGCTAGTGGTTGTAGGGGGCGGCTATTTATAGCCTAGGGAGAAGACCGACATGATATGACATAAATGCCCCTCAATGATATGACTGTTAGGTGGATAAGATATTTTGGGACAGCTGGCGCGCAGCACAGCAACGGTTGGAAATTTGACTCTCAAATTCCTCAGGGCTATCATGTTCCTCACTGTGTAGGTAATTCGCACTAGCGAATTCCTAACTCCTCAGTCAGAACAAATTCATCAGCGACCAGAAGAACTTTGTCTCTGTCACTGAAGAAAGTGACTGAACTGTATGAGATTTCCAAAGGCTTCACTCGAAGGGATTGGTAGGTGTAGGATTTTGAGTTGAGCATCACATGGAAATTTTTCCTTAGTATTTCCTCGACCCCCTTTAACAGTACGGTGTTTCCTATGACTCAAGAAAGAGAAAATGAAACTACGAAATCAAAAGTCTTCACGCTTCATGTTCCATAAATGAATACCAAGTCTTCAAGGTCACACCAATTTCTTCACTTTCAAAGTCTTCAGAAAGTCTTCAGAATAACAAAGTCTTCAGTTGAAGAACTTCATTTTTAGGGGTCGACTTTCTCTGTAAATATCAAACTCCTCATAGACTTATAGATCTGTGTACACTCACAAACGCATTAGTCCCTTAACCTATAAGTCTTCAATACACCAAAATCACTAAGGGGCACTAGATGCACTTACAGACATATCGAGTGCCCGGGATTTGCCGCACCAGGAAGGAGTCAACATTCCTGCAAAACAATAGGCCTTTTTATGTCATTATTCATTTTATTAGGTCTAGAATTAATTGACTAGATTTAATCATAGGAAATATGGCTAGCAACGATGAAGGACAGGGTTCTGGTGATTGCAACGACGTCTACCGGGCGGCAGACGAATTTTTTAGCCTTACCGACGATCAACCGATGTTGTTGCTAGGCCCACCGGTGGCATCGGGGACTGAGACCGACACGCAGACCGGTGCTGAGACTGAGACCAGCGCTGAGACTCAGACCGGCATCGAGACCGGCGCTGAGACTGAGACCGGTGCTGCCTCGAGGAGCGGAGCCGATGTAGAACCAAAAGCAAAGAGGCAACGGCTTCCTAACAAACTCAGGACTACTAGACTGGTGGTCACGGAGGTGGACGGCGGCATTTTTGAGCCAAATGCGCCCGAGGAAGCGTGTCGATGCTACGGCAATCAAATAGGCTGCATCGTACGGACAACCGCCACCATCAACGATGAGAAACTACAGAAGATAGAAAATATGAGGAGCTCCCTCCTAAAGAAGTTTCACCAGATATTCT
Source organism: Triticum aestivum (assembly GCF_018294505.1). Lineage (NCBI taxonomy): Eukaryota > Viridiplantae > Streptophyta > Magnoliopsida > Poales > Poaceae > Triticum > Triticum aestivum. The sequence goes on from NC_057795.1 coordinate 436,437,117, forward strand.
TGTTCCCGGGCCGGAATGAGAAGGATTATGAAGATCCAAACGAGGACCCGGCAATGAAGAAGATAAACAAACATGCCATGACCAAGTTTAGCAACGTGTTGGCCGCCTGGAAAACTCGAATGAAAGCAAGGATCATCGACAAGAAGGAACCCTACTCTAAGATTGTAAAGGATAATCCTACAATCACGGAAGAGCAGTTTCAAATATTCAAGGAGGCTTGCGAGGCCGAAGCTGCCAAAAAAAGTCTAAGTACATGAAGGGGCTTCAAGAGAGGAACATTGGGAGCCACCACCTCGGAAGCCGTGGTTACGGCGGAAAGAGGTCCAAATGGGCCAAGGAGGACACGGAAGCCGCGAGTCTGGGCATCCCAGACCCCTTGGCGGATCTCACCGTCCCGCAGGAGCATGACGTCCTGGGCCCAGCACAGTTGGGACCCAGTGAAGAAGGTTTACGAGACAACACCGGTCATTACGGAGTTCATGAGACTGCTGGTAATTTTAGTTTCTGATCAATTCGACTGCACACGTTAGTCATATTTGTAAACGATCCATGTGCCTTTTGCAGAGAGAGCAGCACCGGATTGCGGCCGAAAGCGACTCGCCGTCTGAGGCATTGGCGAGGCCCAAGTGGGACACTCCATTCAACCGGGCATTGAACATATTGAAACCACAACCGGTTGATACTCGACCGTCATATGGACGCGTGCACGGTGTCGGAGACGGCGCCACGTGGAAGAAGTACTACCGTGAGACCACGGAGGAGAGAAAGGAAAGACGGAGGTTAACTGAAGAAAACATTGACAAGAAGGTTGAGATTGCAGTTGAGAAGAAATCATCTCAGACAGTCGCAACAGCGGTAGCTGCTGCAAAATAGGTGGTTGCAGATTTGTCTACTTCCTTCATGACGGGCGTTTTCACTTGGACAAGGCAAAATCCAGAAAAAAATGCAGAGGACTTTCCCCTTGCTGACTTCTTGGGAGCACATGCTCCCGCACCGGCTCCCGCACCGGACGTGCTCGGCGGTGCTTCGTATTTGGCTGAGCTCGACGCCCTCACGGTATCTGTCACACCGGCCCCCTTTAATATAAATGTATAATCTCCCGTTTTCATTGCCTTTCGGATGTCTCACGTCACAGACTTTTCTTTGCAGGCCGACGAAACCCCGTGCACCATATTGTACACCATCGGCGACCAGAAGGTGGACGTGGGGAAGGCTACAATAATGGAGCCGAAGGAACCATTGTTCCACAGCCGGCCGATCCCCCCGAACGTCTTCAAGGTTTCCGTGGCCAGTGTCAAACCAGGCCACGAGAATTTGCCTCGTCCAATACTACTGGTGCATGACGAGGAGACACCGCGGCGGATTGGTGATTGTTGCAATGGGTGGGTACTGTTGTGGCCAAAGAGTCTGCTTCATCTGGAGGCGGTCGGGAGCACACCCACGAGCACGCAGCCTCAGCAAGGTATGAACATCAACACCCCACCTACCCAATTAGCGTCGGGTGTCGGGTTGGGTGATAGCGGACGAGGTAAGGAGGAGGCTCCATTAGTCGTTGATGACGTCGCCATGGATGAGGATGAGGACGACGGTGGCACTGAACAGTATGTCTATACTGGCGCCTCCTCAAGGTTTGAGTGTCATGAGTCGGTGCCTGAATTGCCGTCTCAACGTATTATGGACGACCTTCCGGTAGTAAAGAAGTCTAGGAAGAGAGCAAGGAAAGGCAAAAAAGCTGATTCTATGATCCAGCCGCCTCAGCAGTCTCGGCTTCAGGACCGTATAGATATCCCCGATGCGGATAAATGGCATATCCCCGGTTAACCAATCCTACCTGCAACAGTGCTACAGGCCAGATTCGATGATCTAAGGAGACTTCATGATGATGTGCTGCAGGTAGAGGAAGGCCTCATCGCCTCGACAGATCCAGGATACCCACTCTGCGTGGTTAACGATCCGCTGAAAATGTCGTACGTCGACAACTTCCCCGCGGATAAGTTCTTCCTCCGATTCGATTACATATTCGACATGTTTCACGTGAAGAAGCTGGATTTTACGTTTGTCCGCCTTTATGCCTTGCACATGAACTACATCATCGGGTTTGAGCAGATATCTCATATCTGTGTCGCTGACCCGTACTACATGCACGAGGGCTTCTTGGGAGTCTGCGCAGAGCACCGTGTATACGCGAGGGAATACATCGTCAATTTCATGCTCGCCAATAAGGACAAGGAGGCGATTCTCGTGCCTTATCATCCCGTGTAAGTCATCCGCGCTGCTATCCTTCCTTCGATTTCAATCATTCATTTGCACGGTGGAGGCTAAGTAATTTGAGGTGTACTTATTTTGCGCAGCGGCGGGCGCGCCGTCCTCATCATCCTATACCCCCGATTCTCCCACGCTCTTTACAAGGACTCGTGGAAGAACATTCACAAAAAGGATTACACCCACATCAAGGATGTTCTCGATAGTGCTATGTTTTACTACCAAGCAAGGGGTGGAGAGGTCAGGGACAAGAAGAGAAGGGGCGGCAGGGTCGCCTTCGGCCATAAGACCGACTTCTGCTGCATCCAGCAACCGAATGATTCTCTTAATGATGGATTCTATGTCCTACACCACATGCTGGAGTACAGACGGGATCACCAGAACCTTCGCATGTCACCTAGATCCGGTGATGCCCATATTCTACAATGGGCAAAGAACGTAGGAGATATCGAGGATCATCGACTTCGAGCCGAGTTCTATCACATCCAGCGCGAACTTGCCCAAATCATCATGAAGGAGGTCGTCGGAAAAATAGGGATGTTCTACGAAGAAGGACAAATGTCGCGGGAAGACGTCCGAACATGGGTAGCTGCTCAGTGTCTCGACCTGAAGCCTTTCACTAGGCTCGGGGACTATCTCCCTGACATTGATGGATGGCACGACATGTTGGAGTGATTGTCGATATATGACAATGTGTTAGTTTAGTCCATACTTTCTGTATGACAAAACTTTGAGTTATGCACGGTGAAACTTTATTTGTGATGTAATTAAACCGTCCTCCTCCTCAACTAGCGAAAATCACTCTAGTTAGGGCATTTTGGGGTACGATGAACTTTGTTATTTATGCTTATGATATGTTGTTTCTATTTTTGCCAAGTCTGTCTCTTTCTGTTGCTCAACTATATATGTTGCATATCATCGACTCATGTGACGATGCTGGTGCATAGATCATCGATGGTGAATACGTGCTACGCCAGGAGTATATATACGACAAGTGGCCGGAGTGTCAGGCCCAGGTGTACCGGTTTCCAGTTTCTGAGCGACAGGCAATAGCTAGTTTAGGTTCACGCTAATGCGAGAGAGGGATACGAACTCATGTACTCAAAGTGATAGCTCTTCTCGCGTATACCATTGTTTAGATGGATGACAATGTATTTGCAAGTAATCGAGACTTGTATCGCTATTTTCCAGATGATGACGAGAGACCACTTTGTGTTGGATGATGATTATGATGATGACATGATTTGATGAGACTAATTGTATGTATATGCTATGATTACATTTGTATGTGTATGATATCCTAAAGATTATTGTATAAAGCCTATTCAAATACAAAACAAATACAAAAACAAATATGCAGGAAAAAAACTAAAAAAACTAGTAGTAGCGAGGGGGGAAATTTAGCAGTAGCGCCGCATTACCGGTAGCGCTTCCCAGTAAACATTGCTGCAGATAATATCAGCAGCGCCCTTTTCTAAACAGCGCTACAACTATTCATGTAAAGCAGTAGCGTGGGACAATAGGCGCTACTTCTATATGTTAGCTATAGCGCCTTATTAGTAGCGCCTGTCCCCGCGCTACTGGGAGGCCCAAAACCCGCGCTGCTGCTAGGCTTTTCCCTAGTAGTGCCATGTTCTTCATGTAGTGAGTCTCATATCTTGTGCTTCAAAGTAGCACCATGTTTTTCATATAGTGAGTCTCATATGTTTTCACTTTCATATACTAGTGGGAATTTTTTATTATAGAACTTGGCTTGTATATTCCTACGATGGGCTCCTCAAATGCCCTAGGTCTTTGTGAGCAAGCAAGTTGGATGCACACCCACTAGTTTTCTTTTGTTGAGCTTTCATTCATTTATAGCTCTAGTGCATCCGTTGCATGGAAATCCCTACTCCTCATGTTGACATCAATTGATGGGCATATCCATAGCCCATTGATTATCCTCGTCAATGTGAGACTTTCTCCTTTTTTGTCTTCTCCACACAATCCCATCATCATATTCTATTCCACCCATAGTGCTATATCCACGGCTCACGCTCATGTATTGCGTGAAGGTTGAAAAAGTTTGAGATTATTTAAGTACGAAACAATTGCTTGGCTTGTCATCAGGGGTGTAGAATTTGGGAACATCTTTGTGTGACAAAAATGAAGCATAGCCTAACTATATGATTTTGTAAGGATGAACTTTCTTTAGCCATGTTATTTTGAGAAGACATGGTTGCTTTGATTAGTATGCTTGAAGTGTTACTATTTCTTTTATCAATATGAAGTTTTGTTTTGAATCGTTTGGATCTGAACATTCATGCCACAATAAAGAAAATTAAATTGAGAATTATGCTAGGTAGCATTCCACATCAAAAATTCTGTTTTTATCATTTACCTACTCGAGGACGAGTAGGACTTAAGCTTGGGGATGCTTGATACGTCTCCAATGTATCTATAATTTTTGATTGTTCCATGCTATTATATTACCCCTTTTGGATGTTTATGGGCTTTATTTTACACATTTATATCATTTTTGGGACTAACCTACTAACCGGAGGCCCAACCCGTATTGCTGAGTTTTTTTGCCTATTTCAGTATTTCGAAGAAAAGGAATATCAAACAGAGTCCAAACGGAATGAAACCTTCGGGAGCATGATTTTTGGAACGAACGTGATCCAGAGGACTTGGAGTGCAAGTCAAGAAGCAATCGAGGCGGCCAGGAGATAGGAGGGCGTGCCCCCTGTCTCCTGGGCCCCTCGAGCAGCCACCGACGTACTTCTTCCTCCTATATATACCTACGTACCCCGAAAACATCCAGAGAGCCACTGAAACACAATTTCCACCGCCGTAACCTTCTGTATCCGTGAGATCCCATCTTGGAGCCTTCGTCGGCGCTCCGCCGGAGGGGGAATCGACTACGGAGGGCTTCTACATCAACACCATAGCCCATCCGATGAGTTGTGAGTAGTTTACCACAGACATTCGGGTCCATAGTTATTAGCTAGTTGGCTTCTTCTCTCTTTTTGGATCTCAATACAATGTTCTTCCCCTCTCTTGTGGAGATCTATTCGATGTAAACTCTTTTCGCGGTGTGTTTGTCGAGATCCGATGAATTGTGGGTTTATGATCAAGTTTATCTATGAGAAATATTTGAATCTTCTCTGAATTCTTTTATGTATGATTGAGTTATCTTTGCAAGTCTCTTCGAATTATCAGTTTGGTTTGGCCTACTAGATTGATCTTTCTTGCCATGGGAGAAGTGCTTAGCTTTGGGTTGAATCTTGCGGTGTCCTTACCCAGTGACAAAAAGGGTTGCAAGGCACGTATTGTATTGTTGCCATCGAGGATAAAAAGATGGGGTTTATATCATATTGCTTGAGTTTATCCCTCTACATCATGTCATCTTTCTTAATGCGTTACTCTGTTCTTATGAACTTAATACTCTAGATGCATGCTAGATAGCGGTCGATGTGTGGAGTAATAGTAGTAGATGCAGGCAGGAGTCGGTCTACTTGTTGCGGACGTGATGCCTATATACATGATCATGCCTAGATAATCTCATAATTATTTGCTTTTCTATCAATTGCTCGACAGTAATTTGTTCACCCACCGTAATACTTATGCTATCTTGAGAGAAGCCTCTAGTGAAAACTATGGCCCTAGGTCTATCTTTTATCATATAAGATTTCAATCTACTTTTATTTGCATCTTTACTTTTTGCATCTATATTATAAAATACCAAAAATATATTTATCTTATCATACTATGTCTATCAGATCTCACTTTCGCAAGTGGCCGTGAAGGGATTGACAACCCCTTTATTGCGTTGGTTGCGAGTTCTTTGTTTATTTGTGTAGGTGCGTGGGACTTTTTAGGAGCCTCCTACTGGATTGAAACCTTGGCTCTCAAAAACTGAAGGAAATACTTACGCTAGTATTGCTGCATCACCCTTTCCTCTTCAAGAAAAACCAATGCAAGCTCAAGACGTAGCATTTTATTTGGTGGAAGATCATATGTTCAGATCCTTAATGCATATTAATACTCCTCTGATCATGAACATGAATATTCTTTGTGAGTAGTTACTTTTGTTCTTGAGGACATGGGTGAAGTCTTGCTATTAATAGTCATGTGAATTTGGTATTCGTTCGATATTTTGATGAGATGTATGTTGTCTCTCCTCTAGTGTTGTTATGTGAACGTCGACTACATGACACTTCACCATTATTTGGGCCTAGATGAAGGCATTGGAAAGTAATAAGTAGATGATGGGTTGCTAGAGTGACATAAGATTAAACCCTAGTTTGTGTGTTGCTTCGTAAGGGGCTGATTTGGATCCACTAGTTTCATGCTATGGTTAGGTTTACCTTAATACTTCTTTTGTAGTTGCGGATGCTTGCAATAGGGGTTAATCATAAGTGGGATGCTTGTCCAAGAAAGGGCAGTACCCAAGCACCGGTCCACCCACATATCAAATTATCAAAGTAACAAACGCGGATCATATGAGCGTGATGAAAACTAGCTTGATGATAGTTCCCATGTGTCCTCAGGAGCGCTTTTCTCATTATAAGAAATTGTCCAGGCTTGTCCTTTGCTACAAAAAGGATTGGGCCACCTTGATGCACCTTATTTACTTTCATTGCTTGTTACCCGTTACAAATTATCCTATCACAAAACTATCTGTTACCTACAATTTCAGTGATTGCAGAGAATACCTTAATGAAAACCGCTTGTCATTTCCTTCTTCTCGTTGTTGGGTTCGACACTCTTACTTATCGAAAGGACTATGATAGATCCCCTATACTTGTGGGTCATCAAGACTCTTTTCTGGCGCCGTTGCCGGGGAGTGAAGCACCTTTGGTGAGTGGAACTTGGTATGGAAACATTTATATATCATGCTGAAATTTTCTGTCACTTGTTACTATGGAAAATAATCCTTTGAGGGGCTTGTTCGGGGCATCTTAGCCACGACCAGTAGAGCAAAGAGTTGCTCCTCAACCTACTGAACCTATTGAAATTTTTTACTTTGAGATTCCTTCGAGTATGATAGAGAAACTTCTATCTAATCCCTTTGCAGGAGATGGAACGTTGCATCCCGATTTACACCTTATCTATGTGGATGAAGTTTGTGGATTACTTAAGATTGCAGGTATTCCCGATGATGTTGTTAAGAGGAAGGTCTTCCCCTTATCTTTGAAGGGAGATGCATTGACATGGTATAGGCTATGTGATGATACGGGATCTTGGAACTATAAACGATTGAAATTGGAATTTCACCAGAAGTTCTATCCTATGCATCTTGTTCATCATGGTTGTAATTATATATATAATTTTTGGCCTCTCAAAGGAGAAACTATCGCTCAAGCTTGGGGGAGGCTTAAGTCAATGTTATATTCATGCCCCAATCATGAGCTCTCAAGAGAAATGATTATTCAAAAAATGTATGCTCGTCTTTCTCTCAATGATCGCACCATGCTCGATACTTCCTGTGCTGGTTCCTATATGCTGAAGATTATTGAATTCAAGTGGGACTTATTGGAAAGAATGAAACATAACTCTGAAGATTGGGGTTCTGACGATGGTAAGGAGTCAGGTATGACACCTAAGTTTGATTGTGTTAAATCTTTTATGGATACCGATGCTTTTCGTGGATTTAGCGCTAAATATGGACTTGACTTTGAGATAGTAGCTTCTTTCTGTGAATCTTTTGCTACTCACGTTGATCTCCCTAAGGATAAGTGGTTTAAATATAACCCTCCCATTGAAGTAAAAGTAGTTGCACCTGTTACAGTTGAAGAAAAGATTATCACTTATAATGATCCTATTGTTCCTACTACTTATGTTGAGAAACCACCTTTCCCTGTTAGGATAAAGGATCATGCTAAAGCTTCAACTGTGGTTTGTAAGAGTAATACTAGAACATATACACCTCCTGAGAAAATTAAAGTTGAACCTAGTATTGCTATGGTTAAAGATCTCTTGGCTAATAATATAGATGGGCATGTTATTTACTTCTGTGATGAAGCTGCTAATATTGCTAGACCAGATGCTAAGATACATAGACCTGTTGTAGGCATGCCTGTTATTTCTGTTAAAATAGGAGATCATTGTTATCATGGCTTATGTGATATGGGTGCTAGTCCTAGTGCAATACCTCATTCCTTATATGAAGAAATTATGCATGATATCGCACCCTCTGAAATAGAAGATATTGATGTTACTATTAAGCTTGCAAATAGAGATACTATTTCACCAATTGGGATTGTTAGAGATGTCAAAGTCTTGTGTGGGAAAGTTAAATATCCTACTGATTTTCTTGTTCTTGGTTCCCCGCAAGATAGCTTTTGTCCCATTATATTTGGTAGACCCTTCTTGAATACTATCAATGCTAGGATTGATTGTGAAAAGGATATTGTTACAATTGTCTTGGGGGATATGAAACATGAATTTAATTTTGCTAAATTTCTTAGACAACCCCATGATAAAGAATTTCCTAGTAAGGATGAAATTATTGGTCTTGCTTCTATTGCCATGCCTCCTGCTGATCCTTTAGAATAATATTTGCTAGACCATGAAAATGATATGTTTATGAATGAAAGAAGGGAGATAGATGAAGTATTCTTTCAACAGGGTCCTATTCTGAAACACAACTTGCTTGTTGAAATCCTAGGGGACCCCCTCCACCCAAGGGTGGTCCCTTGTTTGAGCTTAAACCTTTACCTGATAATCTTAAATATGCTTATCTTGATGAAAGGAAGATATATCCTATTATTATTAGTGCTAACCTTTCAGAGCAGGAAGAGGAAAGCTTATTGAAAACTCTAAAAAACACAGTGCTGCTATTGGATATACTCTCTATGATCTTAAGGGCATTAGTCCCACTCTATGCCAACACAAAATTAAATTGGACGAAGGTTACAAACCAGTTAGAGATCATCAACGACGGTTGAATCCTAAGATGAAAGAAGTGGTAAGAAAGGAGATACTAAAGCTCCTTGAGGAAGGTATAATTTATCTCGTTGCTGATAGTGATCGGGTAAGTCCTGTCCATTGCGTCCCTAAGAAAGGAGGTATTACTATTGTTCCTAATGATAAAGATGAATTGATTCCGCAAAGAATTATTACAGGTTATAGGATGGTAATTGATTTTCATAAATTAAATAAAGCTACTAAGAAAGATCATTACCCTCTACCTTTTATTGATCAAATGCTAGAAAGACTATCCAAAGACACACATTTCTGCTTTCTAGATGGTTATTCTGGTTTCTCTCAAATACCTTTGTTAGCGGAGGATCAATCAAAAACTACTTTTACCTGCCCTTTCGGTACCTTTGCTTATAGACGTATGCATTTTGGTTTATGTAATGCACCTGCTACCTTTCAAAGATGTATGATGGCTATATTCTCTGACTTTTGTGAAAAGATTTGTGAGGTATTCATGGATGACTTCTCCGTTTATGGATCCTCTTTTGATGATTGCTTGAGCAACCTTGATCGAGTTTTGCAGAGATGTGAAGACACTAGTCTCATCTTGAATTGGGAAAAGTGTCACTTTATGGTTAATGAAGGCATTATCTTGGGGCATAAAATTTCTGAAAGAGGTATTGAAGTTGATAAAGCAAAAGTTGATGCTATTGAAAAGATGTCGTGTCCCAAGGACATTAAAGGTATAAGAAGTTTCCTTGGTCATGCCTGTTTTTATAGGAGGTTCATTACGGACTTTTCTAAGATCTCTAGGCATCTGACTAATCTATTACAAAAAGATATTCCTTTTGTCTTTGATGATGATTGTGTAGAAGCATTTGAAATACTTAAGAAAGCTTTGATCACTTCACCTATTGTTCAGCCACCTGATTGGAATTTACCCTTTGAAATTATGTGTGATGCTAGTGATTATGATGTAGGTGCTGTTCTAGGGCAAAGAGTTGATAAGAAACTAAATGTTATTCAATATGCTAGTAGGACTCTAGACACTGCCCAAAGAAATTATGCTACTACTGAAAAAGAGTTCTTAGCAGTTGTATTTGCATGTGATAAGTTTAGACCTTATATTGTTGATTCTAAAGTGACTATTCACACCGATCATGCTGCTATTAAATATCTTATGGAAAAGAAAGATGTTAAGCCTAGACTTATTAGATGGGTTCTCTTGCTCCAAGAATTTGATTTGCATATTATTGATAGGAAGGGAGCCGAGAACCCCGTCGTAGACAACTTGTCTAGGTTAGAGAATGTTCTTGATGACCCACTACCTATTGATGATAGCTTTCCTGATGAACAATTAGCAGTCGTTAATGCTTCTCGTACTGCTCCATGGTATGCTGATTATGCTAATTACATTGTTGCTAAAATTATACCACCTAGTTTCACATACCAACAAAATAAAAAGTTCTTTTATGATTTAAGACATTACTTCTGGGATGACCCACATCTTTATAAAGGATTAGATGGTGTTATTAGGCATTGTGTACCTGAGCATGAACAGGAACAGATCCGACGCAAGTGTCACTCCGAACCATATGGAGGACACCACGTTGGAGATAGAACTGCACATAATGTATTGCAATCCGGTTTTTATTGGCCTAATCTCTTCAAAGATGCCCGTAAGTTTGTCTTGTCTTGTGATGAATGTCAAAGAATCGGTAATATTAGTAGACGTCAAGAAATTCCTATGAATTATTCTCTTGTTATTGAACCATTTGATGTTTGGGGCTTTGATTATATGGGACCTTTTCCTGCCTCTAATGAATACACACATATTTTAGTTGTTGTTGATTACGTTACTAAGTGGGTAGAAGCTATTCCAACTAGTAGTGCTGATCATAACACCTCTATTAAGATGCTTAAAGAAGTTATTTTTCCGAGGTTTGGAGTCCCTAGATACTTAATGACTGATGGTGGTTCACATTTTATTCATGGTGATTTTCGTAAAATGCTTGCTAAGTATGATGTTAATCATAGAATTGCATCTCCTTATCACTCACAGTCTAGTGGTCAAGTAGAATTGAGCAATAGAGAGCTCAAATTAATTTTGCAAAAGACTGTTAATAGATCTAGAAATAATTGGTCCAAGAAACTTGATGATGCATTGTGGGCCTATAGAACTGCATATAAAAATCCTATGGGTATGTCTCCGTATAAGATGGTTTATGGAAAAGCATGTCACTTACCTCTCGAACTTGAACATAAGGCATATTGGGCCATTAAAGAGCTCAACTATGATTTCAAACTTTCCAGTGAGAATAGGTTATTTGACATTAGCTCACTTGATGAATGGAGAACCCAAGCTTATGAGATTGACAAGTTGTTTAAAGAAAAAGTTAAAAGATGGCATGACAAAAGAATACAAAAGCATGAGTTTAACGTAGGCGATTATGTGTTGCTATTCAACTCTCCTTTAAGATTTTTTGCAGGAAAACTTCTCTCTAAATGGGAAGGTCCTTACATTATCGAGGAGGTCTATCGTTTCGGTGCCATAAAAATCAACAACTTCAAAGGCACAAACCCGAAGGTGGTGAACGGTCAAAGAATCAAACATTATATCTCAGGTAATCCCATAAATGTTGAAACTAATATTATTGAAACCGTAACCCCGGAGGAATACATAAGGGACACTTTCCAGAATGTTTCAGACTCCGAAAAGGAATAGGTATGTGGTACGGTAAGTAAACCGACTCCAAAACAGTGCTAATAGCAATTTTTCTCCGTTTTGGAATATTTAAGAATTTAGGAAAATAAGAAGTAGTCCGGGAAGGACACGAGGCCTCCACGAGGGTGGAGGGAACGCCCACCCGTACTGGGCGCACCCCCGCCTCATGGGCACCTTGTGTGCCTTCCGGACTCCATTTTCGTGCATGATACTTCTCTTGGTCGGTAAAAACTCATTATATAATCTCCCGACGGTTTTGACCACCGTATTACGCAAAAATCTTCTGCCCTTGTTTCGAGTTGTTTCTGCCGCAGATTAGAGCAATATGTCGTCCCAGGATTCGGAGGGAGAAAGCTATGTGGTTGACTACCTTGCAGACCCAAAGGTCTACGGGGACTTGGAGAATTGTGGCTGGACCACCGAGGAAGAAGAAGACTATGAGCCTAAGAGAAAGGAGGAGATGAGCTCAGATGAAGATGAAGTCCCATTACCTCAACCGGGGGCATGCATGTGGAATTTAAAAAGTCAAGCCTCCCTGATAAGGCAAAGAAATCCAAGATCGAGTTTATCCCTATTCGTCTATTGCAGGAAAATAAACAGGAACTATGCAAAAGGATATTAAGCCTTGAGCGGGAGATTGATGATCTAAGGGAGAAAAATACCATACTCAAGCGCAAATTAAGGAACAAGCCTACATCATCAACAACTCCTTCACCACCTCCGAGGACATAATCACATGGGTATGGGCACTCCCCTTGGCAACTGCCAAGCTTGGGGGAGGTGCCCCGGTATCGTATCACCATCACACTCCTATCTTTACCGTTTTACTTAGTTCGAACCTTTTAGTAATATCTTGATCTAGTAGAATAAAGTGTTGGTATGAATTAGTTTTGAGTTTTGCTTTGTGATCCCTCTATGTAATTGAATCCGTGAGCTATATAATAAAGATTAGGGTTGAGTCAAGGGCTTTTCTATCTTGCTATGATCTTGAAAAAATAGAAAGAATAAAAAGAATAAAGAGTTCATATTGATCTTATGGATAGTAATGACTTCACACATAACGAGTATGATGCATAAAAGTTATTGAGAGTTGGCAAACAAAGTTTTGATCATCGTTGCAATTATAGGAAGTAATAAAGAAAGAGAGGTTTTCACATATAAATATACTACCTTGGACATCTTTTATAATTGTGAGCACTCATTAAGTATGACATGCTAAAGAGTTGATGTTGGACAAGGAAGACAACGTAATGGGTTATGTTTTCTCACATCTTAGTTAAAATATATTGTCATGGATTGTCCAACATGTTGAGCTTGCCTTTCCCCCTCATGCTAGCCAAATTCCTTGCACCAAGTAGGGATACTACTTGTGCTTCCAAATATCCTTAAACCCAGTTTTGCCATGAGAGTCCACCATACCTACCTATGGATTGAGTAAGATCCTTCAAGTAAGTTGTCATGTTGCAAGCAATAAAAAATGCTCTCTAAATATGTATGACTTATTAGTGCAGAGAAAATAAGCTTTATACGATCGTGTGATATGGAAGTTATAAAAGCGACGGACTGCATAATAAAGGTTCATATCACAAGTGGAAATATAAAGTGACGTTCTTTTGCATTAAGATTTTGTGCATCCAACCATAAAAGCACATTACAACCTCTGCTTCCCTCTACGAAGGGCCTATCTTTTACTTTATGTCTTTACTTTATGCAAGAGTCAAGGTGATCTTCACCTTTCCCTTTTCCATTTTATCCTTTGGCAAGCACCTCGTGTTGGAAAGATCCTGATACATATATCCAATTGGATGTAAGTTAGCATGAACTATTATTGTTGACATCACCCAAAGGTGAATATGTTGGGAGGCGAAATTATAAGCCCCTATCTTTCTCTGTGTCCGTTTAAAACTCCATAACCATAAGTATTGCATGAGTGGTAGCAATTGTAGAAGACTATATGATAGTTGAGTATGTGGACTTGCTGAAAAGCTCTATTCTTGACTCTTTCCGATGTTATGATAAATTGCAATTGCTTCAATGACTGAGATTATAGTTTGTTAGTTCTCAATGAAGTTTCTGAACCATACTTGACATTGGGGATAGATTGTTACTTGAGCATAAGAAATCATATGACAAAATCTATATATGTTGTTGTTATAAGAATGATCATGATGCCCTCATGTCCGTATTTTATTTTTATCGACACCTCTATCTCTAAACATGTGGACATATTTTTTGATATCATCTTCCGCTTGAGGACAAGCGAGGTCTAAGCTTGGGGAAGTTGATATGTCCATTTTGCATCATGCTTTTATATCGATATTTATTGCATTATGGGTTGTTATTACACGTAATGTCACAATACTTATAGCTATTCTCTCTTATTTTACAAGGTTTATCATGAAGAGGGAGAATGCCAGCAGTTGGGATTCTGGCTGGAAAAGGAGCAAATATTGGAAACCTATTCTGCACAGCTCCAAAAGTCCTAAAACTCCACGAAAGTCATTTTTGGAATTAATAAGAATTATTGAGCAAAGAAAGTACCAGAGGGAGCCCACACCCTGGCCACGAGGGTGAGGGCACGCCTACCCCTACTGGGCATACCCCCCTGTCTCGTGGGCCCCCTGGTGGCCCTCCGGTGCCCATCTTTCGCTTTCGGTCTATGAGGGTACGTAGACAACACTCTCCCCTCTCGTTGCTATGCATCACCTAGATAGATCTTCCGTGATCATAGGACAATTTTTGAAATTATTTCATTCCCCAACACAAACACCACGGGAAGTGATATGTCTCCGACGTATCTATAACTTGTTAAGCATTCATGCCATGTTTACAACAATTTTTTATATGGTTTTGGTGCAATTTTATATGATTTGAATGAAACTGACCTAGAATGACGTTGTCTTCAGAAAAACTACCATGGTGTTATTTTTGTGCAAAAATAAAAGTTCTCGGATTGGGCTAAAACTTTTTGATGATCTTTTTGGAACATAAGAGACCCCCGAAGCTTCTTGTGAGGACCAGATGACCCACAAGGACACGACAAGCTCACACGATGCAGTGACTGAGTTTGTGGGTCCCTCAGGCACCCCCTCAATGTGAGACCGACACAAAATAGGGAAACTCCCGAAACTTAACCTAGAACTTCCGCTCCGCCGCCGCAAGCCTATGTACCGAAGCGATTCATCTGGAGGCCTTCTCTGGCACCCTGCCAGAGTGGGAAATCATCACCGGAGGCCATCTTCATCATCCCAGCAGTCTCCATGATGAGGAGGGAGTAGTTCACCCTCAGGGCTGAGGGTATGTACTGGTAGCTATGTGTTTGCTCTCTCTCTCTCTCTCTCTCTCTCTCTCTCTCGTGTTCTTGATTCGGCATGATCTTGATGTACCACGAGCTTTGTTAATATAGTTTGATCATATGGTGTTTGTCCCACTCTATCTCGTTGTGATGAGTTGAGTCTTGCTATTTGAGATTTTGTTATGTTGGTTTATATATTGGATTTGAGATCACTTGATGTATGTCTAGCATGTGTATACCCGTGGTGACAATGGGGTATTCTATTGAGTCACTTGATGTATGTTTTGGTAATCAACTTGACGATTCCCGTGGTGACATTAGGGTAATCTAGGCACATAGGTTGATACATGTTTTCGTCCTACTTTATCCGATAGAAACTTTGGAGTGATTCTTTGTCGCACGTTGAGGGATTATTATACGATTCAATTTTATTAGCACCGTTGAGAGATTGCACTCGTGGAATTGAATTATTGTTATTACATTCCTGCACTTATAGTCAACACATCATTTCTGCCTCATGCTTGATGAGTCGGGGTTATGAAGTCAACTTAAAGGACAATGGTTGTTCGTTTTATTTGAATGGAATGTTCCATATCTATGCACCCATTGTTGATGGACTTCTTATATTGAATCTAGAACAGGAACCGGTCTATAACATGAATGTCAAGAGGCATAAGCCTAATGAGATAAATAAGACATACTTCTGGCATTGCCAGCTTTGACACATTATTTTGAAATGCATGAATAATCTCCATGGTGTTGGGATCCTAACTTCTTCCTACTTTGGGTCGTTCAAGACATGTGAATCACGCTTGCTCGGCAAGATGACTAAGTCTCATTTTTCAAAGAGTTGTAAGAGGGCGTCTGAGCAGTTGGAACTTATACACAATGATGTGTATGGTCCTGTGAGCACAACTTCTAGAGATGTCTATCAGTACTTCGTGACTTTTTCTGACGACTTGAGTAGATATGGATATACCTATTTGATGCGGCAAAAGTCAAAAACTTTTGAAAAGTTCCAAGAGTTTCAGAACGAGGTTGAGAATCAACTCAGCAAGACTAGAAATCCTCTACGACCAGATCGTCCAGGTGAGTACAATAGCCAAGAGTTTTATGATCATCTGAAAAGCCAAGGTATAGAATCTCAGCTCACACCTCCGGGCATGCCACAGAGAAATGGCGTGTCGGAACGGAGGAATAGGACCTTGTTGGACATGGTCCGGTCTATGATGAGCAAGTAGGATTTACGCTTGTCATTCTCGGGATACGCTCTAGAAACTACAGCTTTCACACTCAACAGGGTACCATCAAAATCCGTAGACAATACACCACATGAGATGTTGATACGTCTCCAACGTATCTATAATTTTTTATTGTTCCATGTTGTTATATTCTCATTTTTAGATGTTTTACAATCATTTTATAGCAACTTTATATCATTTTTTGGGACTAACCTATTAGCATAGTGCCCAATGTCGGTTGCTGTTTTTTGCTTGTTTTTTACTTCGCAGAATATTAGTACCAAACGGAGTCCACACTCAGCAAAACTTTTTGGAGAATTTTTCTGGGCCAGAAGACACAGGATGGGCCAGATAAGTATCAGAGGGGTGCCCCGAGGGGGGCACAACCCACCTGGGGGCGCCTAGGGCCCCAGGCGTGCCCCGGTGGGTTGTGCCCACCTCGGTGGCCTCCTGCACCGCCTCTTCGCCCTATAAATAAACAAATATTCCAGAAACCCTAGCGGAGTCGATGAAATACAATTCCAGCTGCCACAAGTTCTAGAACGACGAGATCCAATCTAGACACCATCACGGAGGGGTTCACCATCCTCATTGGTGCCTCTCTGATGATGCGTGAGTAGTTCATTGTAGACCTACGGGTCCGTAGGCAGTAGCTAGATGGCTTCTTCTCTCTCTTTTTGATTCTCAATACAATGGTCTCTTGGAGATCTATTTGATGTAACTCTTTTGCAGTGTGTTTGTTGGAATCCGACGAACTTTGAGTTTATGATCAGATCTATCCATGAAAGTTATTTGCTTTCTTTTATCTCTTATATGCATGATTACTTATAGCCTCGTATTTATTCTTCTAATCTTTGGTTTAGTTAGCCCAACTAGATTGATTTTTCTTGCCATGGGAAGAGGTGCTATGTGATGGGTTCGGTCGTGCGGTATTCTTTCCCAGTGACAGAAGGGGCAGCAAGACATGTATTGATCGTTGCCATTAAGGATAACAAGATGGGGTCTATTCCTACATGAATAGATCTTGTCTACATCATGTCATCGTTCTTATTGCATTACTCCATTTCTCCGTGAACTTAATACACTAGATGCATGCTGGATAGCGGTCGATGTGTGGAGTAATAGTAATAGATGAAGGCAGGAGTCGGTCTACTAATCTTGGATGTGATGCCTATATAATGATCATTGCCTGGATATTGTCATAATTATTTGAAGTTGTATCAATTTCCCAACAATAATTTGTTTACCCATCGTATGATATTTTCTCGAGAGAAGCCACTAGTGAAATCTATGGCCCCCGGGTCTATTTTCCCATCATATATTTTCAGATATATATTGCTATTTACCTTTTAATTTATTTGCATATTTTATTTTTAGATCTATATTATTCAAAACAAAAAAATACCTCATAGAATTTTATTTGTTGTTATTCTATTTGCATCTACCAAATTATATCTCTACCAATCTCTTACCCGGGAGGGATTGACAACCCCTCTTACGCGTTGGGTTGCAAGTATTTGTCCTTTGTGTGCAGGTACCGTTTACATAGTGTTGTTTGGTTGTCCTACTGGTTCGATAACCTTGGTTTCATCACTGAGGGAAATACCCACTGTAGCTGTGTTGCATCATCCCTTCCCCTTCGGGGAAAAACTGACGTGGACACGAGCCATCAAGTAAGGATCTCTAGCGCCATTGCCGGGGAGACATCATCAACATCTATCAGGTTCCTAATCAAAAATCTCATCTCCTTGAAATTTACATTATTTGCCATTTGCCTCTTGTTTTCATCTCCCCCACTTCACAATATTTTGCCATTTTATTCGCCCTCTTTTTCGTTTGCCGTTTTCTCATCAGATCTCTTACTTTGCTTGAACTCGTCACCATGAGTCACTTTGGTATGGCAGAAACGGATGATGGCCTAACTCCTAAAATTGGACGATCCGGTAATCTGCTAAAAATTTTGTTTTGGGGCAAGGGAACGTTATGGGAAAAGAACATTATCCAAGAAATTTTCAATTGTGTAGGAAATTTGACTCTTGATGATACTCCTATACTTAAAAGAACTAAATCATATGCGTAAGCTATTTCAACACTAGTTCTGAAACATGAAAATAGATTTATCCATGCGCATCCTACCTTGTAGAGATTGTTTTATGAGTTACCCGTTATTAAGGATCCTAAATCTAAAAATATAGCTACCCATGTTCTTATGAATGAATTTGATTACATAATATGGGAAGCTAGGGAAATCTTTGATTTTTATGGTATGAACCATGAAAAATCGATGATAGATGAGATCCTTTATAATAGTGATTATATGTTGAGACATTTGCTTGGAAATAATCACATATTTGATGAGAATCTTAAAAAGGAAATTCCATTTTAGATATAATCCAGCAAGTTTTCAATGATGCCAATCAACAATATTCTTGGATTGTTGCCGGAAATAAAAGGGGGTACATAGATGGGCAACTTGATAATGCTAAAATTACTATGGATAATGTGTTTCAAGTTAATTTTGCAAAACCTCTTGACAAGAACACATCTACGGAGAATAAGAAGAAAAATGATAACACTTGAAACAATGCATTATGCCTAGCTAGGGGCATAAAACGATAGCGCTTGTTGGGAGGCAACCCAATGAATAAATTTTGTTTTTGCCATTTTCTTTCTGTTTTGAGTGCTTTCATAATTACACTACTGTTATGATTGTGTTTTTATGTTTTAGTTAGTGTTTGTGCCAAGTAAAGCCTTTGGGATCATGTTGAGTGATAGTTGACTTGATCTTGTTAAAAAACAGAAACTTTGTGCGCAAGTAACAGAATTGTTTAAAATCACAGAAGCGTGATAAAATTCTGAATTTTTTACACAAGATTGATATAAAAATTGCCCATGTTTTCCTAATGTTTCAAAAAAGTTGGAGCTACAGAAGTATTCAAAGTTTTCAGATTACTACAGACTGTTCTGTTTTTGAGGGATTCTATTTTCTTTGTGTTGTGTGCTTATTTTGATGAATCTATCATTTGTATTGGAGGGTATAAGCCATGGTAAAGTTGAAATACAATAGATATAATGCAAAAATAAAATACGAATGGGTTTGCAACAGTATTTAGAGTAGTGAGTTGCTTTCTTATACTAACGGATCTCACGAAGGTTTTGTTAAGTTTTGTGTGATTAAAGTTTTCAAGTTTTGGGTGAGATCACGATGGATGAAGGAATAAGGATTTGCGAGGGACGTTAGAAAGGTCCAACCCCTTCTATGATTAGGGACCAAATTCAGCGTGCACAATGCTAGGGCCACATGCTTCTGGTTGGATGTGTGGTGCGATGAGGACCACCTCGAGAACTTATTTCCAGCCCTATTTTCCATTGCCTCTCACCCAAACGCTAAGGTGGAAGATGTCTGGCAACATGGCCACTGGCCCCCTCAATTCCGACGGTCTCTAGGGACGCTTGAAATTCATGAGTGGGAGGTGCTTCAGGCGAAATTACATGGACATCATCTTACCCACGGACAGGATGAGGTTACATGGCGCTTGGAGCCCACTGGAGGCTTCTCGACAGGCTCCCTGTATAATGAGATTTTCAAATCAACGACCCCGTGTCACCTCTCTGGGATCTGGAAGGCTCGCCTTCTGGCCAAAATCAAAATTTTCTTATGGAAGGTGGCCCGCAACAGAATCACGAGTGGAACCAAGTGCAAAAAAGAAGGGGCCCGGGCGATGGCAATTGTGTTTGGTGTGGGGAGAGGTAAGACCGCAACCATATACTCTTTAGGTGCATCATGGCTAGGTTCGTTTGGAGTGCCATGCGGTTGGTGACCGGCTCTTCTTGGAACCCAAGTGGTTTTTCGGGATTTTACCGACTGACAAAAGCTACCTCCGGGAAGGATAGGAGGATCGCTTGGTTAGGTTTTGGGGCCATTGCGTGGTCACTTTGGACCACAAGAAATATAGCCTTGATAGAGGGACAATTCATTAAACACCCAGGTGATCTCCTATACAAATTGGTGTCTTTCTTGCAGCGAGGGCGCGTTCAGGACCTCGTCTCAAAAATTCGAGCAAGGTGCACTGAGATGCGTCGACTGCCACAGGGGATACCACCGGCACATCTCCGCCCCTAGCTACCTCGATAGCCTTTCGGTGCTGCATCGCCTGTCCCGCCTCCAGGCTTGTATCTCTTTTATTTTCTACCCTATTTCAGACTTGTGACATTCATAAGGGCCTCACTCTAAGGCCGGGCAGATGCCTCCTTTCTAAAAAAATGAAGGAATAAGGAGTAAGAAGTGCCTAAGCTTGGGGATGCCCCATGGCACCCCAAGATAATATCCAAAGAGGAACAAGCAACTAAGCTTGGGGATGCCCCGAGTGGCATCCCCTATTTCTTCTAACGACCATCGGTATTTTACTTGAAGCTATATTTATATACGTCACATATCATGAGTATTGCTTGGAGCATCTTGTATGGTATGAGTCTTTGCTTGTTTTGATTTTTATTTTGTCACAAGTATCCTTGCTGGACACACCTCTTTGAGAGAGCCAAAATTATGCTATGATTTTCTAGAATTGCTCTTATACTTCACTTAAAATTTTGAGCTATGGAATTGCTCTAGTGCTTCACATATATCTTTTTGAGCACGGTGTACTTTAATATTTCTGAAGAAATGCTCTCATGCTTCACTTAGATTTATTTGACAGATAGTAAATTTTTGAAGAAATGCTCTCATGCTTCACTTATATTATTTTGAGAGACGAAAATTTTTATGCTCATGTTCTTCACTTAAATTTACTTGAGCTAATCAAAAGCAACATATGAAATTAGTCCCAAAGTGATAGATATTCAAGAGGGATATGATAAAAACTTTCATGAAGATCATTGGACAAAATAAGCTTGGTTCTTTGTAATAGTTTTGAGATATGATGATATGTTGGGGAACGTAGTAATTTCAAAAAAATTCCTACGTACACGCAAGATCATGGTGATGGCATAGCAACGAGAGGGGAGAGTGTTGTCCACGTACCCTCGTAGACCGTAAGCGGAAGTGTTATGACAATGCGGTTGATGTAGTCGTACGTCTTCACGATCCGACCGATCCAAGTACCGAACGTACGGCACCTCCGAGTTCAGCACACGTTCAGCTCGATGACGGTCCCCGGACTCCGATCTAGCAAAGTGTCGGGGATGAGTTCCGTCAGCACGACGGCGTGGTGATGATGATGATGCTCTACCTGCGCAGGGCTTCGCCTAAACTCCGCGACGATATGACCGAGGTGGAATATGGTGGAGGGGGGCACCACACGCGGCTAAGGAACGATCCGTAGATCAACTTGTGTGTCTAGGGTGCCCCCTGCCCCCATATATAAAGGAGCAAAGGGGGGTGCGGCCGGCCCTAGGAGGAGGCGCGCCGGAGGAGTCCCACTCCCACCGGGAGTAGGACTCCCCCCTTCCCTAGTTGGACTAGGACTTGGGGGGAAGGAGGAGAGGGGGGAAAGGAAAGGGGGGGCGCCGCCCCCCCTCCTTGTCCTATTCGGACTTGGGGGGGAGGGGCGCGCGGCTGCCCCTTGGCCCCTTCTCCTCTTCCTCCACTAGGCCCACTAAGGCCCATTAGGTCACCGGGGGGTTCCGGTAACCTCCCGGTACTCCGGTAAAATGCCGATTTCACCCGGAACACTTTCGATGTCCAAACATAGGCTTCCAATATATCAATATTTATGTCTCGACCATTTCGAGACTCCTCGTCATGTCCGTGATCACATCCGGGACTCCGAACAATCTTCGGTACATCAAAACTTATAAACTCATAATAAAACTATCATCGTAACTTTAAGCGTGCGTACCCTATGGGTTCGAGAACTATGTAGACATGACCTAGAACTATTCTCGGTCAATAACCAATAGCGGAACCTGGATGCTGATATTGGCTCCTACATATTCAACGAAGATCTTTATCGATCAAACCGCATAACAACATACGTTGTTCCCTTTGTCATCGGTATGTTACTTGCCCGAGATTCGATCGTCGGTATCCAATACCTAGTTGAATCTCGTTACCGGCAAGTCTCTCTACTTGTTTACGTAATACATCATTCCATAACTAACTCATTAGCTACATTGCTTGCAAGGCTTATAGTGATGTGCATTACCGAGAGGCCCAGAGATACCTCTCCGACAATCGGAGTGACAAAACCTAATCTCGAAATACGCCAACCCAACATGTACCTTCGGAGACACCTGTAGTACTCCTTTATAATCACCCAGTTACGTTGTGACGTTTGGTAGCACCCAAAGTGTTCCTCCGGTAAACGGGAGTTGCATAATCTCATAGTTACAGGAACATGTATAAGTCATGAAGAAAGCAATAGCAATATACTAAACGATCAAATGCTAGGCTAACAGAATGGGTCATGTCAATCACATCATTCTCCTAATGATGCGATCCCATTTAATCAAATGACAACACATGTCTTATGGTTAGGAAACATAACCATCTTTGATTAATGAGCTAGTCAAGTAGAGGCATACTAGTGACGTTGTGTTTGTCAATGTATTCACACATGTATTATGTTTCCGGTTAATACAATTCTAGCATGAATAATAAACATTTATCATGATATGAGGAAATAAATAATAACTTTATTATTGCCTCTAGGGCATATTTCCTTCAGTCTCCCACTTGCATTAGAGTCAATAATCTAGATTACACAGTAATGATTCTAACACCCATGGAGTCTTGGTGCTGATCATGTTTTGCTCGTGAGAGAGGCTTAGTCAATGGGTCTGCAACATTCAGATCCGTATGTATCTTGCAAATCTCTATGTCTCCCACCTGGACTTGGTGCCGGATGGAATTGAAGCGTCTCTTGATGTGCTTGGTCCTCTTGTGAAATCTGGATTCCTTTGCCAAGGCAATTGCACCAGTATTGTCACAGAAGATCTTCATTGGTCCCGATGCACTAGGTATGACACCTAGATCGGAAATGAACTCCTTCATCCAGACTCCTTCATTTGCTGCTTCCGAAGCAGCTATGTACTCCGCTTCACATGTAGATCCCGCCACGACGCTTTGGTTAGAACTGCACCAACTTACAGCTCCACCGTTTAATAAAAACACGTATCCGGTTTGCGATTTAGAATCGTCCGGATCAGTGTCAAAGCTTGCATCGACGTAACCATTTACGACTAGCTCTTTATCACCTCCATATTCGAGAAACATATCCTTAGTCCTTTTCAGGTATTTCAGGATGTTCTTGACCGCTGTCCAGTGATCCACTCCTGGATTACTTTGGTACCTTCCTGCCAAGCTTATTGCTAAGCATACGTCAGGTCTGGTACACAGCATTGCATACATGATAGAGCCTATGGCTGAAGCATAGGGAACATCTTTCATTTTCTCTCTATCTTCTGCTGTGGTCGGGCATTGAGTCTGACTCAACTTCACACCTTGTAGCACGGGCAAGAACCCTTTCTTTGCCTGATCCATTTTGAACTTTTTCAAAATTTTATCAAGGTATGTGCTTTGTGAAAGTCCTATTAAGCGTCTTGATCTATCTCTATAAATCTTGATGCCCAATATGTAAGCAGCTTCACCGAGGTCTTTCATTGAAAAACTTTTATTCAAGTATCCCTTTATGCCATCTAGAAATTCTATATCATTTCCAATTAATAATATGTCATATACATATAATATCAGAAATGCTACAGAGCTCCCACTCACTTTCTTGTAAATACAGGCTTCTCCAAAAGTCTGTACAAAACCATATGCTTTGACCACACTATCAAAGCGTTTATTCCAACTTCGAGATGCTTGCACCAGTCCATAGATGGATCGCTGGAGCTTGCACACTTTGTTAGCACCTTTTGGATCAACAAAACCTTCTGGTTGCATCATATACAACTCTTCTTCCAGAAATCCATTCACGAATACAGTTTTGACATCCATTTGCCAAATTTCATAATCATAAAATGCGGCAATTGCTAACATGATTCGGACAAACTTAAGCATCGCTACAGGTGAGAAAGTCTCATCGTAGTCAACCCCTTGAACTTGTTGAAAACCTTTTGCAACAAGTCGAGCTTTATAGACAGTTACATTACCATCAGCGTCGGTCTTCTTCTTCAAGATCCATTTATTCTCAATGGCTTGCCGATCATCGGGCAAGTCAACCAAAGTCCATACTTTGTTTTCATACATGGATCCCATCTCAGATTTCATGGCTTCTAGCCATTTTGCGGAATCTGGGCTCATCATCGCTTCCTCATAGTTCGTAGGTTCATCATGGTCAAGTAACATGACTTCCAGAATAGGATTACCGTACCACTCTGGTGCGGATCTTATTCTGGTAGACCTATGAGGTTCAGTAGAAACTTGATCTGAAGTTTCATGATTAATATCATTAGCTTCCTCACTAATTGGTGTAGGTGTCACAGAAACCGATTTCTGTAATGAACTACTTTCCAATAAGGGAGCATGTACAGTTACCTCATCAAGTTCTACTTTCCTTCCAGTCACTTCTTTCAAGAGAAACTCCTTCTCTAGAAAGGATCCATTCTGAGCAACGAATGTCTTGCCTTCGGATCTGTGATAGAAGGTGTACCCAACTGTCTCCTTTGGGTATCCTATGAAGACACATTTCTCCGATTTAGGTTCGAGCTTATCTGGTTGAAGTTTCTTCACATAAGCATCGCAGCCCCAAACTTTAAGAAACGACAACTTTGGTTTCTTGCCAAACCACAGTTCATAAGGCGTCATCTCAACGGATTTTGATGGTGCCCTATTCAATGTGAATGCGGCCGTCTCTAAAGCATAACCCCAGAACGATAGCGGTAAATCAGTAAGAGACATCATAGATCGCACCATATCTAGTAAAGTACGATTACGACATTTGGACACACCATTTCTTTGTGGTGTTCCAGGTGGCGTGAGTTGCGAAACTATTCCGCATTGTTTCAAATGTAAACCAAACTCGTAACTCAAATATTCTCCTCCATGATCAGATCGTAGAAACTTTATTTTCTTGTTACGATGATTTTCCACTTCACTCTGAAATTCTTTGAACTTTTCAAATGTTTCAGACTTATGTTTCATTAAGTAGATATACCCATATCTGCTTAAATCATCTATGAAGGTGAGAAAATAACGATATCCGCCATGAGCTTCAACATTCATCGGACCACATACATCTGTATGTATGATTTCCAACAAATCTGTTGCTCTCTCCATTGTACCGGAGAACGGTGTTTTAGTCATCTTGCCCATGAGGCACGGTTCGCAAGTACCAAGTGATTCATAATCAAGTGATTCCAAAAGTCCATCAGTATGGAGTTTCTTCATGCGCTTTACACCGATATGACCTAAACGGCAGTGCCACAAATAAGTTGCACTATCATTATCAACTCTGCATCTTTTGGCTTCGAAATTATGAATATGTGTATCACTACTATCGAGATTCAATAAAAATAGACCACTCTTCAAGGGTGCATGACCATAAAAGATATTATTCATATAAATAGAACAACCATTATTCTCTGATTTAAATGAATAACCGTCTCGCATCAAACAAGATCCAGATATAATGTTCATGCTCAACGCTGGCACCAAATAACAATTATTCAGGTCTAAAACTAATCCCAAAGGTAGATGTAGAGGTAGCGTGCCGATCGCGATCAGATCGACTTTGGAACCATTTCCCACGCGCATCGTCACCTCGTCGCCAGTGCTCGCTTATTCCGTAGTCCCTGTTTCGAGTTGCAAATATTAGCAACAGAACCAGTATCAAATACCCAGGTGCTACTGCGAGATCTAGTAAGGTACACATCAATAACATGTATATCACATATACCTTTGTTCACCTTGCCATCCTTCTTATCCGCCAAATACTTGGGGCAGTTCTGCTTCCAGTGTCCAGTCTGCTTGCAGTAGAAGCACTCAGTTTTAGGCTTAGGTCTAGACTTGGGTTTCTTCTCTTGAGCAGCAACTTGCTTGCTGTTCTTCTTGAAGTTCCCCTTCTTCTTCCCTTTGCCCTTTTTCTTGAAACTAGTGGTCTTGTTGACCATCAACACTTGATGCTCCTTCTTGATTTCTACCTCCGCAGCTTTTAGCATTGCGAAGAGCTCGGGAATTGTCCTGTTCATCCCTTGCATATTATAGTTCATCACGAAGCTCTTGTAGCTTGGTGGTAGTGATTGGAGAATTCTGTCAATGACGCTATCATCCGGAAGATTAACTCCCAGTTGAATTAAGTGATTATTATACCCAGACATTTTGAGTATATGCTCACTGACAGAACTATTCTCCTCCATCTTGCAGTTGTAGAACTTATTGGAGACTTCATATCTCTCAATTCGGGCATTTGCTTGAAATATTAACTTCTACTCCTGGAACATCTCATATGCTCCATGACGTTCAAAACATCGTTGAAGACCCGGTTCTAAGCCATAAAGCATGGCACAATGAACTATCGAGTAGTCATCAGCTTTGCTCTGCCAGACGTTCTTAACGTCGTCAGTTGCATCAGCAGCAGGCCTGGCACCCAGCGGTGCTTCCAGGACGTAATTCTTCTGTGCAGCAATGAGGATAATCCTCAGGTTACGGACCCATTCCGTGTAATTGCTACCATCATCTTTCATCTTTGCTTTCTCAAGGAACGCATTAAAATTCAACGGAACAACAGCACGAGCCATCTATCTACAACAAACATAGACAAGCAAAATACTATCAGGTACTAAGTTCATGATAAATTTAAGTTCAATTAATCATATTACTTTAGAACTCCCACTTAGACAGACATCTCTTGAGTCATCTAAGTGATTACGTGATCCAAATCAACTAAACCACAACCTATCATCACGTGAGATGGAGTAGTTTTCAATGGTGAACATCACTATGTTGATCATATCTACTATATGATTCACGCTCGACCTTTCGGTCTCCGTGTTCCGAGGCCATATCTACATATGCTAGGCTCGTCAAGTTTAACCTGAGTATTCTGCGTGTGCAAAACTGGCTTGCACCCATTGTAGATGGACGTAGAGCTTATCACACCCAATCATCACGTGGTGTCTGGGCACGACGAACTTTGGCAACGGTGCATACTCAGGGAGAACACTTCTTGATAATTTTTAGTGAGAGATCATCTTAAAATGCTACCGTCAATCAAAGCAAGATAAGATGCATAAAGGATAAACATCACATGCAATCAATATAAGTGATATGATATGGCCATCATCATCTTGTGCTTGTGATCTCCATCTCCGAAGCACCGTCGTGATCACTATCGTCACCGGCGCGACACCTTGATCTCCATCGTAGCATCATTGTCTTTTACGCCATCTATTGCTTCTACGACTATCGCTACCGCTTAGTGATAAAGTAAAGCAATTACAGGGCGTTTGCATTTCATACAATAAAGCAACAACCATATGGCTCTTGCCAGTTGCCGATAACTTCGCTTACAAAACATGATCATCTCATACAATAAAATATAGTATCACGTCTTGACCATATCACATCACAACATGCCCTGCAAAAACAAGTTAGACGTCCTCTACTTTGTTGTTGCAAGTTTTACGTGGCTGCTACGGGCTTAGCAAGAACCGTTCTTACCTACGCATCAAAACCACAATGATAGTTCATCAAGTTAGTGATGTTTTAACCTTCGCAAGGACCGGGCGTAGCCACACTCGATTCAGATAAAGTGAGAGAGACAGACACCCGCCAGCCACCTTTAAACACGAGTGCTCGTAACGGTGAAACCAGTCTCGCGTAAGCGTACGTGTAATGTCGGTCCGGGCCGCTTCATCTCACAATACCGCCGAACCAAAGTATGACATGCTGGTAAGCAGTATGACTTGTATCACCCACAACTCACTTGTGTTCTACTCGTGCATATGACATCTACGCATAAAACCAGGCTCGGATGCCACTGTTGGGGAATGTAGTAATTTCAAAAAAATTCCTACGTACACGCAAGATCATGGTGATGGCATAGCAACGAGAGGGGAGAGTGTTGTCCATGTACCCTCGTACACCGTAAGCGGAAGCGTTATGACAACGCGGTTGATGTAGTCGTACGTCTTCACGATCCGACCGATCCAAGTACCGAACGTACGGCACCTCCGAGTTCAGCACACGTTCAGCTCGATGACAATCCCCGGACTCCGATCCAGCAAAGTGTCGGGGATGAGTTCCGTCAGCACGACGGCGTGGTGACGATGATGATGCTCTACCGGCGCAGGGCTTTGCCTAAACTCCACGACGATATGACCGAGGTGGAATATGGTGGAGGGGGCACCGCACATGGCTAAGGAACGATCCGTAGATCAACTTGTGTGTCTAGGGTGCCCCCCTGCCCCCGTATATAAAGGAGCAAAGGGGGGTGCGGACGGCCCTAGGAGGAGGCGCGCCGGAGGAGTCCTACTCCCACCGGGAGTAGGACTCCCCCCCCCCTTCCCTAGTTGGACTAGGACTTGGGGGGAAGGAGGAGAGGGGGGAAAGGAAAGGGGGGCCCCCCTCCTTGTCCTATTCGGACTTGGGGGGCAGGGGCGCGCGGCTGCCCCTTGGCCCCTTCTCCTCTTCCTCCACTAGGCCCACTAAGGCCCATTAGGTCACTGGGGGGTTCCGGTAACCTCCCGGTACTCCGGTAAAATGCCGATTTCACCCGGAACACTTCCGATGTCCAAACATAGGCTTCCAATATATCAATCTTTATGTCTCGACCATTTCGAGACTCCTCGTCATGTCCGTGATCACATCCGGGACTCTGAACAATCTTCGGTACATCAAAACTTATAAACTCATAATAAAACTGTCATCGTAACTTTAAGCGTGCGGACCCTACGGGTTCGAGAACTATGTAGACATGACCTAGAACTATTCTCGGTCAATAACCAATAGCGGAACCTGGATGCTCATATTGGATCCTACATATTCAACGAAGATCTTTATGGGTCAAACTGCATAACAACATACGTTGTTCCCTTTGTCGTCGGTATGTTACTTGCCCGAGATTCGATCGCCGGTATCCAATACCTAGTTCAATCTCGTTACTGGCAAGTCTCTTTACTCGCTTACGTAATACATTATTCCGTAACTAACTCATTAGCTACATTGCTTGCAAGGCTTATAGTGATGTGCATTACCGAGAGGGCCCAGAGATACCTCTCCGACAATCGGAGTGACAAAACCTAATCTCGAAATACGCCAACCCAACATGTACCTTCGGAGACACTTGTAGTACTCCTTTATAATCACCCAGTTACGTTGTGACGTTTGGTAGCACCCAAAGTGTTCCTCCGGTAAACGGGAGTTGCATAATCTCATAGTTACAGGAACATGTATAAGTCATGAAGAAAGCAATAGCAATATACTAAACGATCAAATGCTAGGCTAACGGAATGGGTCATGTCAATCACATCATTCTCCTAATGATGTGATCCCATTTAATCAAATTACAACACATGTCTTATGGTTAGGAAACATAACCATCTTTGATTAATGAGCTAGTCAAGTAGAGGCATACTAGTGACGTTGTGTTTGTCAATGTATTCACACATGTATTATGTTTCCGGTTAATACAATTCTAGCATGAATAATAAACATTTATCATGATATGAGGAAATAAATAATAACTTTATTATTGCCTCTAGGGCATATTTCCTTCATGATAGTGATATGTGAGTCATGTTGGTGAGTAATTATTGGTGTTAAGGTTTGTGATTCCCTATGCAAGCACGTAAATCAATAGTTATGCAATGAAATTACAACCTACTTGTCGTGCATTATTTGGTGTTAGTTATGCTTAATGCTTGCTTATGTGATTTTTCGTTTCTTGGTTGGTTGCTTCTCAATCTTTTTTTCTAGCCTCCATTTGTACTAAGTAGGAATACTACTTGTGCATCCAAAATCCTTAAAACTATTTTTGGCATATGAGTCCACCATATATACCTACCTATATGCGGTATTTCCATGCCGTTCTAAGCAAATTTGTATGTGCCATCTCTAATTTTCAAAATAAATTTCCTTTTTGTGTGTCCGTACCGCTCATGAAGCAGCAGGGGTGGCCAATATTTTCTATGCTAGATGTGTTATTCTCAAGATGAGTTTTTATTCACTTGTAGTTGCATGAGAGTATGGCGGTAATAGGGATGCCAAGTCCCGAAATGAAAAAGAAATTTACTTTATGTCGTCAAATAATAAATTCCTTGGAAAATGTTGGTATGGACGGCACCCGTGGATACGGTTAGCCATGAAATGTGAAAGAATGGTGGAAAAAGGAATAAACTTTATTTTCTGTTTGGGAACCGCCTATGATATATCTAGCATGGAAAGTGTTGGGAATTACTCGGTCATTTTCATTGACGGGGAAAGTACACCTCTCAAAATGTTTTTTCTCTTAATTTTCGCTTTGAGCTCTCGCACCTCTACAAATCCCTACTTCCCTCTGCGAAGGGCCTTTCTATTTACTTTATGCAATTTTTATCTTTATTTGAGTCTCCATCTTCTCTTATAAAGCACCAACTAAGGGGCACTATGATCGTACTTGAGCATTGGATGTAGCTAATATGCGAGTGTGTTTCATGAATGGATCAATGATTGAGCATGATGAGCTAGGGATAACTTGCTTTAGTGTTGATATTTTGAAAGACATGATTGCTTGTTGATATGCTTGAGTATTGAAATCTTCATGTTAAAACAAGACTATTACTTTGAACCATAAAAAAATCCATATGTCCATGCTACAAAAGAAAAGAATACGTGATGAACATGTTAGGCAGCATTCCACATCAAAAACTCTGTTTTTATCATTTACCTACTCGAGGACGAGCAGGAATTAAGCTTGGGGATGCTGATATGTCTCCAATGTATCTATAATTTTTTATTATTCCATGATGTTATATTATCATTCTTGGATGTTCTACAATCATTTTATAGCAACTTTATATCATTTTTTGGGACTAACCTATTGACATAGTGCCCAGTGCGAGCTGTAGTTTTTTGCTTTTTTTACTTCGCAGAATATTAGTACCAAACGGAGTCCAAACGCAGCAAATTTTTTTGGAGAATTTTTCTGGGCCAGAAGACACGGGATGGGCCAAAGAAGTACCAGAGGGGGTGCCCCAAGGAACAACCCACCTGGGTGCGCCTGGGGGCGCAGGTGCGCCCTAGTGGGTTATGCCCACCTCGGTGGCCTCCTGCATCGCCTCTTTGCCCTATAAATACCCAAATATTCTAGAAACCCTGGGGGGTCGACGAAACTCAATTCTAGCTGCCGCAAGTTCCAGAACGACGAGATCCAATCTAGACACCATCATGGAGGGGTTTATCACCCTCATTGGTGCCTCTCCGGTGATGCGTGAGTAGTTCATTGTAGACCTACAGGTCCGTAGGCAGTAGCTACATGGCTTCTTCTCTATTTTTGATTCTCAATACAATGGTTTCTTGGAGATCTATTTGATGTAACTCTTTTTGCCGTGTGTTTGTTGGGATCCAATGAACTTTGAGTTTATGATCAGATCTATTTTATCCATGAAAGTTATTTGAGTTTCTCTGATCTATTATATGCATGATTACTTATAGCCTCGTATTTATTCTTTGAATCTTTGGTGTAGCTATGCCGACTAGATCAATTTTCTTGCCATGTGAAGAGGTGCTTTGTGATGGGTTTGGTCGTGCGGTGTTCTTTCCCAATGACAGAAGGGGCAGCAAGACACGTATTGATCGTTGTCATTAATGATAACAAGATGGGGTCTATTCCTACATGAATAGATCTTGTCTACATCATGTCATCATTCTTATTGCATTACTCTGTTTCTCCATGAACTTAATACACTAGATGCATCCTGGATAGCGGTCGATGTGTGGAGTAATAGTAGTAGATGCAGGCAGGAGTCGGTCTACTAATCGTTGACGTGATGCCTATATAATGATCATTGCGTGGATATCGTCATAATTATTTGAAGTTCTATCAATTGCCCAACAGTAATTTGTTTACCCAACATATGCTATTTTCTCAAGAGAAGCCACTAGTGAAATCTACAGCCCCTGGGTCTATTTTCCTATAATATATTTTCGGATCTATATTGCTATTTCCCTTTTTATTTATTTGCATCTTTTATTTTCAGATCTATATTATCCAAAACCCAAAAACACCCTCGCTGAATTTTTTTGTCGTTATTCTATTTGCATCTACCAAATTATATCTTTACCAATCCTTTACCCGGGAGGGATTGACAACCCCTCTTACGTGTCGGGTTCCAAGTATTTGTCCTTTGTGTGCAGGTACTATTTACATAGTGTTGCTTGATTCTCCTACTGGTTCGATAACCTTGGTTTCATCGCTGAGGGAAATACCTACCGTAGTTGTGCTGCATCATCCCTTCCTCTTCGGGGAAAAACTGACATGGACACGAGTCATCAGATGTGGACCGGGAAGAGTCCCAACTTATCTTTTCTAAATATATGGGGCTATGAAGCATTTGTCAAGCAACTTATGTCAGACAAGCTTAGACCCAAGTTGGATAAATGCATATTAGTGGGATATCCGAGGGAAACCTTGGGATACAGCTTCTACAATTGGGAAGGGAACAAAGTGTTTGTTGCTCGGCATGGGGTTCTCCTTGAGAAAGAGTATCTCAGTCGAGAAGCCAGTGGGAGGACGATCTGACTTGAAGAAATTCGAGGACCACTCGGGGACGACTCAGCTGGTGATGAGATCATATAGTAGGCGGTCAGGGAACCCGTAGTGGAAGTGGCACCGGTACCACGGAGGTCAGAAAGATTGCATAGAGTGCGTGATGTATTATTGCTAGAAAGCGATAAGCCAGCCACATATGAGGAAGGGATGGTGAGCCCAGATTCCAAGGCATGGCTGGAGGCCATGACATCTGAGTTAAAGTCCATGGATGAGAATCAAGTATGGGACTTGGTTGATCTGCTCCCTGGTGTAATAGCATTGGTTGATCGCCTTGCTAAAGGCCGCTACTAGCCGATCAGGTCGAAGGTGATCCGACCTGCAACCAAGCCAACTTGAACCTAATGGGGCGTGCGCTTAAGGGAAGGAACCTGTGAGGCCGGATCCGACTCCATGAGTTAGATGTGATCCTACTCAGACTCGGATCCAGGCCGAACAAACTTTGGGCTTTAGGATCCATGCGAGGCCCGAGAGTTGAGCCCGCAGCGGATGCCTATATATAGTGGAGGTCCGGCACACTCATTCGATTGATCGCTTCAGCACCGTCATGCCGACTGTATGATCAGACCTAGCAGTCCGCCGCACGCTGTTCCTCCTGCACGCGCGGATACCGTTAGAGGCAGTGCACTTGCGCCGCTCAGGAGAACCTGTACATGGGATCCGACGACCGGCTATTCGAGGTAGATTGGACGAGGAGGAGACGATCCACGCACACGCGCTACCCCAACTCTTCTTTTGCTGGCTGACACTACGCGTCTAGTGGTAACGATTTGTGATCCATCTCCAGTAGGATGTTCTTGGTTGTTCTGCATGTAGGAAAATTTTAATTTGCAGTCAACGCACCCTACCGTAGAACCCAACAAGAAGTTTTGCTCAGCTACCACAAGCCTATGTACCAAAGCAATCTCAGTTGAAGGCCTTCTCTGGCACCCTGCTGGAGTGGGAAATCATCACCGAAGGCCATCTTCATCATCCTAGCGGTCTCCATGATGAGGGAGTAGTTCACCCTCGGGGCTGAGGGTATGTACCAGTAGCTATGTGTTTGATCTCTCTCTCTCTCTCTCTCTCTCTCTCTCTCTCTCGTGTTCTTGATTTGGCACGATCTTGATGTACCACGAGTTTTGTTAATATAGTTGGATTATATGGTGTTTTCCCTCTCTATCTTGTTGTGATGAATTGAGTCGTGCTCTTTGAGGTTTCGTTATGTTGGATTGAATATTGGAGTTGAGATCATTTGATGTATGTCTTGCATGTGGATACCCGTGGTGTCAATGTGGTATTCTATTGAGTCACTTGATGTATGTTTTGGTAATCAACTTGCCGATTCCCGTGGTGACATTGGGGTAATCTAGGCATATAGGTTGATACACATTTTCATCCTACCTTCTCCGATAGAAACTTTGGAGTGATTCCTTGTTGCAAGTTGAGGGATTGTTATATGGTTCAATTATATTAGCACTATTGAGAGATTGCACTAATGAGTATGAACCCTAGCTAGCCTTACTTCTAAACATTGCAATATCGTTTGTGCTCACATTTTTTACTTGCTACCTTGTTGTTATTATACTTTTAGACTACAAAAACCTATATCTTCTATCCATACTACACTCGTATCACCATCTCTTTGCCGAACTAGTGCACATATATAATTTACCATTGTATTGGGTGTGTTGGGGACACAAGATATTTCTTGCATTTGATTGCAGGGTTGTTTGAGAGAGACCATCTTCATCCTACACCTCCCACAGATTGAGAAACCTTAGGTCATTCACTTGAAGGAAATTTGTTGTTGTCCTACAAAACTCTGCACTTGGAGGCCCAACAATGTCTACCTGAATAAAAGTTGCATAGTAGACATTAGTAACTTGTGACCGCAGGATAAAAGCTGTCGAAAAATATACCTCTGGTAATTTCTATGTAAATAGCATGATAATATATGGATAACAGAGACAATAACTTACTTAGACTAGTCATCATAACTTTTTGACCGGGGAAAAATATTGACCCCCCTGATAACTCATGTGTAAACAATATGATAATATACACACAACTAAGTTGATAACCTACTAGTCCAGGTGTGGTAACTTTTGGACCAGGAAGGGAGATTGTTAAAAAACACCTCTCGTGACTCATGTGTAAATAACAAAGCTGATAACTTAGTTAGCCCAAGCCTGATAACCTTTTGACCAAAAAAATCGTTGGAACATACCAACATGGGATTAAGTTTCGAAGGTCTCACCACGTCGAAATTGTTTTTAATGAAAACGACTTTTCGATTGGACCGATGGTTTGAGGTGCAAAACATTTTAAAGTTCTGAAAAAAGAAAATCTAATTGACCCGAGGAAGGGGTGTAGTTGTTGAAAAAAAAACCCCAATAAATTTTGTGTAAAATGCTTAGTTAGAAACACCATGGTAACTTGACTCGCGTAAAAAACTTGTTGAAAAGATATCCCACTAACTTTTGTGTAAAGAGCATAGTAATATACGCATCACAGACCTGATAACTTACGGACAAACACCGTGGTAACTTGGGACCTGAGAAAAAAAGTTGATGAAAACATACTCAGTAGCTTCTTTGTAAATAGCATGGTAACATACGCATGAGCACCACAGACCTGATAACTTCAGTACAAACACCACGGTAACTTTGATCGGAAAAAGAAGTTGCTGAAAACATATCACCAGAATGTATCAAAATGGGTTCTAGTTTCGAAGGTTTCATCTTGAACTTTTTCTATGTGAAAACAATTTTTCGATTGGACTACAGATTTGAACAACAAAACATTTTGAAGTTTCAAAATAGAGATAATCTAGGATGACATAAGCTTTTATGTCCTCTAGTTTATTTGCACGCGGGGAGAAGGTTGGCTAACCATTTTTATGCCACCATAATTTCTATATAAACAAGTAACTTATGTATTACATACGCGGTAACTTAGCCTGGCCTACTAACTTTTGACTTAAAAAGTTGTCGGAACATACCAACATGAGATCTAGTTTCAAAGTTCTCATCGCGACAAATGTTTTATGTGAAAGCAGATTTTGCATCAGACGAATGGTTTGAGCCGCAAAACATTTTGAATTTTGTATTTCAATGAAATCATTGCTGATGTCGGCTATTTTGGGGCTGTTTGGTTCTAGGCCTAGTATTGCCATACTTTGCCACACATTTTTGCCAAGCTTGCCTAAGGTTAGTTCATCAAAATGAGAGCCACAAGTTGGCAAGCTTAAGGGAATCTTGCCACATTTTTTATGTGTATGCCATGTGGGGCCCAAGTGTGGCTTGCCTAAGATGTGGCTTGAGCCAAACACTCATCTAAGTTGGTCAAACTTGCCTAATTTTAGGTGTGGTAATCTTTGGCAAAGTTAGTCACAAACCAAACAGGCCCTTTATCTCACATGCATGCATGCATACTCAGATCACTGAAAACTGATGGATACTACTTCATCGATTCGTAAATATAAGTGTTTTTAGAGATTTCAATACGAACTACGTACATAGACTCACTCATTTTGTTTTGTATGTAGTTCATATTAAAATCTATAAAATGACTTATATTTAGGAACAGAGGGACTACTAAGAGCATCTCCAGCCGCGCCACCAACACGGCCTCCCCAGGCAATTTTTTCGCGCCGGCGCCAAAAAACGGCCCAGTCGCGCCCCATGAACCCGTTTTTTGCCGGTTTGGGCCGAAGTCAGCGTCGACGGATCCAGGCCAAACCCGACGCACTGGGGGCGCCCGGGGGCGCCGGGGCGAGTGTTTCGGCGCGAAACAGCCGTGGGCCTGCCGAGTCAACGAGACGGCCGCTTCGTCGCCCTCATCGCCTCGGTTCCCGCGGGAATCAATGCCAAGGTTGTCACGCCGGTCAGCCTCCATTGATGCCTCACGGGCGGCGCAGTGAAAACGCCGCTGACGCGCGTCCCGCCCACTCCCGCCACGCGTCCTCCCGCATGCCGCCTCCCCGCTGCCCCGGTTCGGATATAAAAGGTGCCCACTCCCCGCTGGTGAGCGCCACAGCCTCCCCCTCTCCCTCTCCCAAAAGCCTTCTCCCTGCCGACGAGAGCCACAGCCTCCCCCCACTCCCCTCCCGCCGACGAGCAAAGCGTGGCCGAGAGGTTTCCAGGCGACGGCGCAGCAGCGAACGGCTTCGGCCGACGACACCTCCAGGAGCCGGAGGCGCGCCTTCTCTACGAGGCCGAATACCCGGCGCCCCCTGACATGCGTGTGCCGGGGACGTGGAGACTGAGCGCCGGCGGCGTCCCGGTGCCGCCGGTACCCGAAGGGTCGGCACGGCGGGTGGAGATCGCCCGCGTCCTCTCCTCACTGACAGAGGAGCAGCGGAACCAGCCGAGGTACGCATCCGACAGCGAAACGTTGTGGACGCTGTACTTCCAGCGCCGCCGCAAGGAGTAGATCGCCTCCGTCAACGACATCATTCCCCGTGGCCGCCTCAACGCCGAAGGACGGCGCGAGTGGTGGGGCATCCCCGGCCGCACCCTTGACGCCGTCCTCGACCACATCGAGACCGGCAACGTGCCGCGGCTGGAATACCCGACGCGGTCGTCCTTCTCTCGCCGCCGCGTCAGTTCCTGGATGCCGCGATGAATGGAGCCGGGGTCGTACTCGTCGTCGGGCTCCGGCTCATCGGCTCTCCGCCCCGCCAAGCTTGTGCCAGAGGGGACACCGCTCGGGCGTCGCGCTTGCAGCGACACCCTCATCATCAACAAGCCCTCGCCACCTGCGACGACACCGGCGAGGTGCTCCCTGCGCCTGGAACGGCCGAAGCCCAAGCCGGGCTTGCTCCCCGTGAAGCCGGAGCACGTCGACATGGTGGCCCCTGATGATGAGTCCACCCTCAAATGAGCGAAGGAGGACTACGCCCGCAAGCAGGTGCGCCACCAGCGCCGGGCGTACCTGGAGACCCAGGCCCGTAGCCACGCTGAGGCCCGTCGCCGCGCCGAGGAGGGCGGCGTTATCGTCATCGACAACGACGACGAGGGCGAGGCCGGGCCGTCAAGCGCCCCACCACGCGTCGACGACCACGGCCAGGGCTGCAGCAGGGACGCCGTAGGCGAGGCGCGCGACGACGGCAACGACGACGACGGCAGCGGCGACTACACCAGCTTCTACAGGCCTCTCTGCATGTAGACGACGGCGGCGGCTAGGCTTTTTAGTTTGTTTTTAAGTTAGGCGTAGTTCTTGCATGTTTTTACGTATTTGTACAAATTTCGACGAAGTATGGCCGAGGTCCTGCAAAAATCGCCGAGTTTGCAAAAAAAATGAAACGAACTTCGTCGAACCCGCGGCGACCGTGGGCCTATAACTGGGAGCGAACCGAACCCCAGGGGTCAATCTAGCGTCGGTTCACCTCGAGACCGCTTTTTTTCGGCGCCCTGGGGGCGAACGGCTGGAGATGCTTTAATGTCACATTGCATGCACGTCAACTAACCACCATGTGTCACGGGAGAAGACTGAGTGCAGATGTTCGTACCTGCTCCTATATTCAGAATAACTGGACGTTATCACAGTCCTATATAATTAGGACAACGCTAACGCCCACACGTGTGGTGGGAGCCAAACTCGCCCACACGCCCTCTAACATACAGACTACGCCATGTCATCACATGCATGCATGTGAATTTTTTTTTAGATTTTCAGTTTTTAAAATGTTTTATCTCTTAAATGAAAAATCCGATTGAAGATCCATG
Organism: Triticum aestivum; assembly: GCF_018294505.1. Taxonomy (NCBI): domain Eukaryota; kingdom Viridiplantae; phylum Streptophyta; class Magnoliopsida; order Poales; family Poaceae; genus Triticum; species Triticum aestivum. The sequence continues at coordinate 436,475,945 of NC_057795.1, forward strand.
TTTACCATTAAATCCCTCGCGACGAGATCTTCGAAACTAGATCTCATATCAATATATTTCGGAGAAATTATTTTTTGGTTAAAAGTTGCCGTGTCTGTTGCACATGAATTGCCATGATGTTTACACTAAAGTTGCCATGTTATGTTTTAACTATTTTCTTCTATAATAAAAAGTAAATTTTGACATATTATAAAACGGAGAATTAAGAAACTAGACTTGCCATGCACCATAAACTAAAATTTTCATGATACATGCACTTAAAATTTCCATGGTTCATGCAAAAAAATATTTTCATGATCAAAATACTAGAATTGCCATCATCAAAAACTAAAATTATCATGATCTACAAACTAAAATTGCCACATGGCAACTTTAGTTTAAGCACCATGACAACTACAGTGTAAACATCATGGTAATTTTTGGGCAAAAAACAAATTTTGTCGAAACATATCAACATGGGGTCTACTTTTGAAGATCTCGCCGAGACGGATTTAATGATGAAAATGGATTTTTAATTCGCTTTTTTAATTAGGAGATAAAATATTTTTAAGCTGAAAACAAAAAAAAATCTGCTGATATCATCTGTTCATACGTGACAAAATGAGTGGTGGTGACGGCGTGTGGGCGATATGCAAACGCCCATACGTGTGGGCGTTAGTTTTTCCGTATAATTAAACAATGAAGATAAAGTATACTAGAAGAAAGAGCGGAGGCGGGGAAGGCATTTTTGCTGCTGGTTTTGTGACGTTGGCTATTGCTCTCACCGTACTCTTTAGCTGCGACCGGTGCCGTTTAGCTTCGGTGGCCGGCCATGACGCGGCGGCAGCGTGCGTTCCTTGCTCGCTTGAATCGGCGTCAAGCATCAATCCCAAACCTTGAGCGCAACCGGTGACCGCTGACGAACAGCTAGCAAGTATAGTAGCAACATCTGACCGGCGGCGGCTCCAGCAACAGTTTGGTTGATGCTTGGATGTTGGGTAAACATCTTGTTCGTCGGCACATGGTGGATGCTGGTTGACGCCAATCATGGCAGGCAGCAGCTAGCAATCACATCGCCCCACCCCCAAAATCAAGCAAAGATTCCGCAGCTCGTGACCGGTAGCCCCGTAGTGTACGCGCGGCCAACTAATTAATCCCCGACTCCGTCCAGATCATTCTGCCGTACCCTATCGTACAACCAAGACAAGATGCCCCCTCCTCGTTTTGGCATCTCTTCATCAACCATCTTTCTCCTCCATAATACGTATCTGGGAGATAATATTATGAGTCACACGTCAGGGGTCTCCGTACACCCACGTCCACATCAGCCCAGCCCAGCAGCGGCGGGTGGTCAGGTTGGCGGTGCACCGGTGCGCGCATGTGGTGGTAATCTCTATTTTTAATGGACGATTTGGTTGAATAGTCCTCCACTTTCAACCGGTTTATTTTTAACCGTTTTTTTTCAACCGGTTTTTCTTCGTATTTATGGTAATCAATCACAATTAATCCACGTATGGTAAGGCTATAAACTTAGAAATCTCAAATATGATAATTATAATAATAAATTAATTCATGTATGGTAAGGCTATAACTAAGGAAATTTCGAATATGGTAATTATCACCAGAATCAAAGCTTTCCAAAAAAGTTCTTCTTGCCATACCCTAATCGTGACCTCCTCATCCTGAGGCATTATTTCCATCTATTTCTCAGCTGAATCAGAACTTTTCAAAACTTTGTCTGGCTAAATCACAATTTTCCTTGCTTCCCTATCATCTCAATCGAATCATGAGCTATAGGTAAGTCATTTCGTTCTCCACCTCGCACGGGTTGTACTGATTTTTATCATGGTTTGGCCCCCTGTCGTACAAGCCGCTCGATTCCTCCTCCCTCGCTCAATTCCTCCACCCTATCTTCTTCTTCATGGTGAGCGACCCAGGCAGCGATGCGTGCCCGTTATGCATCAGCGAGGAGGATCGGGAAACGTTGATTGCCAGCCCCGCGCTCGCCACGTGAACCCGTTCACCGTCAGGTCATGCTGGTGTGTTAGGGGTGTAGGTGCACCTTACCTTAGCCATGGAGGTTTGCCGGTGGACAACGGAGGCCTCGCCATGGACACCAGTATCCCTCTCCTCTTCCTGCGCCCTACCTCTCCTTCCTCAGTCTCTACCTATCTCTCTTTTTCTCTGTTCCAGGAGATCTGCAGCCGACGCCGCAGGTCCTGCCCGTTCGCTGCCGGTCACCTCGCCTCGCTGTTCGATCTCACCGCTGGATATGCACGACTCCACCGCCCTGTGCCGTCCTCGTCGGGCACCATCATGGCGGCGCGAACACTGTATGCAGTGGCTACAATCGCGGTGGATTCAACAGCGCGGTGGGCACTAGCGAGTAGCGACCCAGCGGGCAGCGGCTGTGCTGGCCGCTGTCTGCCGCCGAGGTGTAACGGCTCGGGCCCAGACTCCGAGTTCGTCATGGCACTCCGCGCGACTTCCCTTGCACCGGCTGACTCATGCATGCATCTACAATCTAACTAGCTAATTCCTCCCTTTGACTGCTATTTTCTCTGGTTGTACTGTTCCACAGCTTAGGGATCATCTACACAATCCATCGTCTCATGCATGCACAATCTAATTAATTTGTCTACTGACTGCAGTTTATGAATTGCTCCACAGATCATTTATAGAGATGATTTCAGACTTAGAAGTGTTGAGGTCATGATGCTCTAAATAGTTTTGAAGTTGTATTCACGACATCATGATGCTCTAAATGAAATGAAAATTTGATGGATTCAAGAAGAAAAAGGTCAGGTATGTTTAGTATGCACTACAGTAGAAATTTCACTCGTGGTCATCTGATACTTGTACATGCTTGGTGTTACAATAATTCTACTAATTAATTCCATGAAAGTGCTGAAATTTGCTCAGTGAACAAGAAACCCACTGGGTAACATATTTGGACGCCATACAAGTGGATCTGCATTTTTTCATCAAGGTGTTGTCTCATCTTTTAATTTGCATCGTCGCTCTTGAATAATTAGTTTTCATAGAGATTTATCTTTGATATGAACATTTTGAACTTTTTTTTTGCATAACCTTGATAAAAGGATTGACAACAAATAATCAGAGAAGACTAGCCAACGAGATGAGGAGAGGAAAGAAGTGAAAAGAGACAAAATACAGTATGATATATCAATTTAGAAGTCGTAGCAATGCACATCTTTCTAAATATATATCTTTATGTGATCGGTCACAAGTTGTAGTTGGTAGTGGTAGTAGTATATATTCACTATAATTGTTTGTACGAAATCACATTAAAAAAATCACACATAAATCACAACAATTGCGTGCAAAAACACATAATCTTACCATATTTCATAGGGTGCTATCATTTTTCATGTTTGTAGTTGTATGAGAATATTAAATGTATTATTAACATGATTATTAAATGTATGAGAATATTAACATGATTAATATTGAATTCTTAAAATTAACATGATTAATATTAAACTCTTACCATATTTTCATATGTCACTTGATATGTATGAGAATATTAAATGTATTATTAACATGATTAATATTGAATTCTTAAAGTTAATGTAGCCCTGTTGCAACGCACGGGCGTTCTTCTAGTACCCAGGAGTGCGTGGCCGTTGCTTTCGATGGTGCCCCTTCCCGCGGAGCACATGGATCCGGCTGTCTTGTCGTCGTGCCTTTGTAAAATGGGAGGCGACGACGGAAGCCCGTGTGGTGTGGTGCCATCACGTCGCCGTCGGCGTACGAAACGGTACGATCTGAGGACGGTACAACTGACCGCGGGCGACGACAACGTAATCGATCGGCCGGAAAGAGATTTTTTTAAAGTTTTAGTTTAACGTCGCTGCTGTCTGGAGTACAACAACTCCTCTTGGAATGGAGGCGTGCTGGATTTGCGCAGGGCGCTTCTCGGTGCGTTGGGTAGCCAGGTAGGTGGTGTAGCCGTGAGCCTCGAGGCTTATCTGCGTGAGCTGGAAGATATGTATGCATGCATGGGTCTGGGGCAGCACGAAACCTGACGAAACGTGCGTGACCTGATCAGAGAGATGTTATCTACAACTCCATAGCCCATACTGTTGCCAGTGAGTGCCCATACTGTTGCATGCACGGTAGTGCAGTGACTCAGTGGACCACATCCATGACTCAAGGAGCTGGCAGCTAGCTCCAAGAACCGAATCCACTACGTGTGCGTCCAGTTGGTACCCTGTACTGTACATGTGAGGAAAGGTCAGTGGTTTCGTTGCTATGGCAATGGCAGACACGACATGATCGAGCACTGCTACATGAAAGGGAGGATCTGATGTTCCACTGGAAAGCTACTTTGATTCATATGATATTTACGTGATTTTCGTAGGAATCGTCATCCTATGGATTTTTTTTGTAAGCCTTGATTTGTATTAGGAATTTCCCCTAGTCTATTTCATACAAAATTTTACACAAAGTCTGAGCTCTTGGAAAAATTCCTATGCCTCCCACACACACTTGTGCCAGCTCCCTTGTTTTACAATTCCATAGAATTCCAATGGGCAGGCAGATAGTAGCAATCCTCTATTTTCCCCATAATGTTAATCAAAATAATGAGCCCTAATTAAGCATCTGCGCGCTTTTATTCGCCATGGTTATTCAAAGCTGAAGACAGGCGATGCAGCCGCGAGACCATTACATTTCAGTTTCTATGGCGCCTGCTTGCGAACTTTGAACGACCCAAGTCACTAAAGTAGAGAATTCAAGCATGTCGTAGTAGAAAAGCAGTTCCCTACTATTACAGCGACTTCCACTTGGGTCTTGAGTCTGCTTGTTTCTTGATTTCATGTGCCTACATTCTAGGCGAGTTCAATTCGACTTCTACCTTCCCAAGCGAAAGGAAATCCCTTTCTCGTTTTGTAGAACCATGCAATTAGGTACCCATCAACATGGCCGAAAGAGCATATTTTCAACTTGATGGCCATGCCCAAAAATGTCGATCAAACCTTTTCATTAATAATTTACATATGTATATGATCTTACACTACTAATTCTGTCACGCACACAATCACACGCGAGCCTAATCTAATATATATGTTGCTAATCTTACAATTCCAATCATACGCACATCATCATCATCATATAGAAGAAGACTCCGATTCAAATATGCATCTCACCGATCACCAAAACTGACGAGAGCCAGAGAGATATGTATAGTAACAAGAACACAACAAACCCAAAGACGAGGAACGAAGCCAACCGTACCTCGCCGACCCGCAGGAGTCAGCTAAGGGATAGTGACACACCGACACCGAAAGACGCGTGTCGCCTTCCGCCGTTTACATGCGTCTCTGGCTTGGCTTTGGTAGCTCGCGGCCTCGCCGGCGCGCACAGATCCGCCTCACACCGGGCACTCCGCGCCGTCGTCTTTTGGGTCGTTCTTGGGCTCGGTGGCGGCGGGCTCAGGGGCGACCACGCTGGCGCGGCAGAGCGGGCACGTCGAGTGTAGATGCAGCCACGCGTCGACGCACGCGGCGTGGAACCGGTGCCCGCAGCGAGGGAGGAGGCGCGCCAGGTCGCCGTCGCGGAACTCCACGATGCACACCGCGCAGTCTGCCGCCGCCTTCCCGGCGGCTTCGCTGCTCGAGTCGAACACGGACATGGGCAGGGAAGACGGGATGTCCGGCTGGTCGGGGTCGCGCAGGCGCCTGGACGCTCTCGGCGAGGTCGCTGGAGACGAGTCGGTCGATGACGACTCCTCGTCAGCACCTCCGGGGCTAGACGGCCCTCGCTTCCCGGAGAAGAACCGCCAGAAGTAGAAGAAGATGAGGAGGATCATTAGCACGTTGATGCTGACGAGGCAGGCCGTCAGCATCGGGCCATGCGGCGCCCAATGTTTGCTCGTCTCCACCGCCGCCGCCGTGGTCGCTGGGCTCCCGCTGCCGCTCTGGGGCGTTGACATGGTGGCGCTTGATGCAAGAAGATGGCTTTGGACGAGTGGAACAGCAGATGGCAGTTGCCAATGGTGTGCATAAATAGCAGAGACCGAACCTTTCTTGTTTTACAAATTTCAAAGAAAAAAAAGGACGTCCTTCCAAGCAGATGATCAACTTTGTCGTTGGGATCTAAAAGGAGCACGAGGGACGAGTATGCACGCGAGGAAGAGGGAAAGGTAGTAGCAACTAAGAATGGGGAAGAACAAAAGCGAAGGATGAAGGTGGTGTAGGAAAGTGGAGCGAATGGAGGGTTTATAAAAGGGCGGAGGGGGAGATAATATTGGCTCTTGGGGTTTGGTACGTGCAAATGATGATGAGTTTATTAATTTGGCAACGGTTTGACTAGGGTGTGGTGTGCAAATGGTGTTGTAACCTAGGTTGGCTCTTAACTTCTCAGGGCATTTCTAACCCATCACCTATAACCAGTTAGAGGAGTAAAAACCTAGGTTTACTCCTTTAACTGAGACCTAGACGATGCCTAATAATGGTTAGAGTAGAATAATATATTTAAATAATAATGCCTACATGTGTGGTACTTATCAACAGCCTACACACACTCGATTCCGTTCGATCCATTTGCACAATTTTTGAAGCAGTTGCCATCTGGGTGGAGGGCCATGTAAGCACCCAACATCGTGTGGGCGTTATCATTTAGTGTCACACATGTGGGCGCTCCTCGCCCGAACGGCACACAGGACGCTCGCCCGAACGTGTGAGTGAAATTGCTCTTCGCCCACGCGACGCTCACAGGGTGATAGACACAACTATTGGTGTGAATATGTGGCAACTAGTTAAGCACACATGACAACTATGATTTGACCACACGTGGCAACTAGTTAATCACACAAGACAACTATGGTTTGATCACACGTGACACCTACCGTTAATTAGACATGGCAACTATAGTTCACCCGAACGAAACCCCCCAAAAAAAAGAAACAGAGAAGTTGACATGCTTTACAACTAAAGTTGTCATCCCGGGGTAACCAAAGTTGCCATCAAAAAATGTCAGGGAGGAATTGCTTCGTGCCACACATGCGGGATGGGGGTGAGAAATTGTTGTTGGCTCGGCATGTGGCACGAAGTAGCTGTGTCCGGACGTGTCGGCAGTTCTAATGTTCGCCCATACAGGATCGTGTGGGCTGCCTGCTAGGCATGCCACACAGGGTCATGTGGTCGGTGTTCATTGTGCCACACGTGTGGTAGTTATCGGTGTCCAATATGTATTATCCACCGTTTATCCCTAGCCTATATTTACTCCACCGCTCGGCGACGGGGTAAAAAAATCTGCACTCGTCTCTCCGCCTCCTCTGCCTCTCCTTCTCCCGTCCCCGTCGCCGGCGACCCCCCACCTCCCGCCCCGTTTCCCGCCGCGCTTCTCCTCCCAATGGTCGAACCCCGTGGTCGGCGCTCTGCCCCGCTGATCCGCGGCGTGTATCTGCGTCGCCACGCGAGCCACGCGTCTTCAAGCGGCGGCTCCTCAAGAAGCTGTTGCCGCCCAACCTATGCAGCCCCCTCTCGGTGCATCTCCGACCAGAGGCGGAGCCAACCTAGCAGGCTGCCCCGGGCCGCCTTTGTACACTTGCAGATGTGTATAATAATTTCTATGGTATGCACTGGGTTTGGGCCTCACGCTCCGAGCATGGGACTTGGGGGCCTGGGGTCTATATCCGCCACTATCTCTGACTTTCCCGACCTCCCTCCACCGGGCAACCACAGAGGAAGTACCTTGGCATCCGCCAGAGGCCGTGGGGGACGTGGGTAGCGGAGATGACCGACCGGGAGATCCACAAAGAAGTGGCTCGGGTCCTTCGAGCTCGCCGCCCTCAAGTACGTCTGGTTGCACGGCGTGGTGGCGCGCCTCAACTTCCCATGGGGGACGGCGCCTGTCAAGCTCGCCCCGCCGCCGCCGGGGGCAGTGAATGTGGCAATGGCTCGGGAGGACTGGGAGGTGAGGGAGCAACTCGCGGTGGAGGCCGCTGACCTGGAGTAGATGGCGGACCTCCACTGCTAGCACCCTGAGCTTGTGGAGGAGGTGGGTAATCTTCTCGTAGCACGCGGTTGATGGGGATGTCATCGTCCTATATGACGACGAGGAGCATGGCGGTGATGATGACGGAAAGCACAATGACAGCAAGGATGAGGAGGATTTTGATGTTGAAGAGTGGCGACACATCTTCCCCAACTTTGGCGAGGATGGTACATGCCCAGACCCCATGGGCAGTGGAATGTCAAGGCAAGACTGGCTCACCCTCTACAAGGGCGGTGATGATGATGAAAATTAGTGTAGTTTAATTTCATGTTTATTTTTTAGTTTAAGTTTATGTTTAGGTTTAAAAACTCATGTGCAGTGGGATGTCAAGACAAGGTGGATGGTTAGTGTGTCCAATTCAGTTGTTCAAATCCAATCTAGGTTGAACTTATGCAAATTTGGTTTTTAATCCGTTAAATTTAGGAGTTCGGCTAGGTCCGACCAAAAGTTAGTGAAGTAAAACTCATTCACTACACTTTGCTTGGCCGAATTCTTCTCTATTTTATAGGGGATCGGTTAGAGTTAGCCTTATAACTCTTGGTGTTCACCCGTATCATCATTCAATGATGGATGAAATGTAAACAAGACAATTATTCATCTTTGCTTCTTTTACATCTTTTTCTGTTACAAAAGGAAAAAGATACTTGCCATGCGTTTGCAATAGTGGCGTTTATATCATTAAGACAATGTTTGTCTTTATGATATACTCCTACAGCTATAATTGTGCTTGCATTACCACGGAGACATAAATATTCTAGCTGATACTTATTAGAGCATGGTTAATAGTATAGCTAGCTGCTGGCTATAAGCCAGTGTCATGTCATTTACAGCTCATCTTATAGTTAACATGTACAATAGTAGATCAAAAAAGTGTACTACTTTTTTATTATGTGGCCCACTTTTCATTCTCACAAAGTGCCTAGGAGCACGTGCTAGAGCTGGCTCTTCACGAAGAGCCCGAATACCTTCTCTCTCCTCTTCTCTTTCCTCCAACTAAGCAGAAATATACTAATTTATTCTTTATAGCCCATTGACTCAGCTCTATTATACTTGCTCTTAACGTGATATTTCCATCCAATGCTAGATGATACTTCTCATAATTAATGTAATTAATGTGATCGTCCTTTTCAAAGAACGATATTCTTCATAACTAACATGATCCTTCTCATCCTCAATGATACTTTTCCATAATTTAATGTCTAGCTAATTAACGTACGTAATTAACTTTTTGACTAATTAATTACATTCAGCTATGGGCGAGACAGAGATTGGACAATAAATATCCGGGACTATTTTTAGGATTAATGGCTGCATACAAAACGAAATGACTACAAATTCCCTTTAATAGTAGAATTGCGATAATCTCGATTTCAAAAACTTTTTTCCTATTTTTGTGGGCTAGATGTTTTTAATGTGGTTTTTCACGAAGGAAGGTTTTCAGGTGTCGTGCATAGAAAGAAAGGCGATCAGGGAGCGAAACCATGTTTCCCCCTCCTCCCGACATAGAGGGCGTGAATCCTTGCTTCCCCTCGTCGCTCTAGCGGCGTGGGGAGGTGGGGATTTCGTTCTTCTCATTCCGGCATGTAGATAGGGTCAGCTAAGTCCCAACAACGTTGAATTGAAGGGATCGATGCCATTTAGGGTAAATAATCGGCCACCTCCCCTTCAGATCTATGTTGCTTCGGGCGGCGTTGAGATGAGAGTGGCATGTCCCCCGCCCCCGGTCGATCTGCTGATCCAATTTGTGTGCTCATGGGGACGTGCTCCAGTTTTGGGCCCTCTGATGGCTTGGTAACTGCTCTTGTCTGGGATTCATTGCTGGTAGTGGTGGATGGGTGCATCCAGTGAGCAGCTTGATTTTGCATCAGCATATATTTCCATCCATGGATCCCACGAGTTTGGGTCTTCTAGCTTATTTAGATCTTTGTAGGGCATCGACTTCGACGACTTCAGCTCATGCTCCGGCACGCCGATCCTTTGGGTCCGTAGTACGAAAACTTCCCGTCCGCCTTTACAAAAAAGTTTGGCCAACCGAGGCTGGGGAGCAGCGATGGCAGTAGCGGTGGCGTGCCTGCGGATCATGATGGAGCTTCCAGCTGATGTGCATCCGAGGGACGTCCTTTTAATTTTCTATTTGTGTGAGGTGCTTTGTGTTGATGTTTATCCTCTATAATAGATCAAGGGGCATATTCGCAAAAAAAAATCATCAAGTTTTCATGGCAGCAATACTTCATCCGATGAAAGTTTGGATTCACAAGGTCCGATGTGGGAATGAAAGTTTACGTTTGGTTCGAATAGAAATCTAGTGGTCCTCGACATCAATAGTTCATCAAATAGTAGGATCCACCGAAGAATAAATTTGAAAATTTGCAGGAACGTTATGGTATATGCTGATGTAAAATAATTAATCAATCCTACTTTTGTGCATGATCACAAACAAGTCATCACTTCCCATAGTGTCTCTAGATCCCATTGTTTAGTAGGTCCATGGACAACTGCGAGACAAGCTTCGAGCACTCCAAATATAGTCTCCATGCCCTTTCTAGCATTTTATTATCTTGCAACAAAGTGATTTTTTTGTTACCTATTGAGTTGGAGATGGTCTTGACAAAGATCACCCATAGAAGATAGATACCGACACAAATATTACTTGATCTTGTACTCATGCCCTTTGATGGCATAGTTGGATACAAGAGCTTCGCATAAACACAACCTTGCAAACAATGGAGATCGTTGCAGCACATTGATGTCATTGTGAGACCCTGACATGCCAAAGAAAAAGTGTCAGATCGAGAGGTCTTGTGATTTAAGTGCTTTAAGAATGAGGGTGGTCTTTTGCGATGATCCTAGTATTGCCCTTGTTGAGCATATGGGTAGTTCTTTTATTTTCAGTGCAATCTAGGGATCCGAGCATACGTGGAACCCTCGTGATTCTTCAAGTGTCATGAGCCATGTTGTGTCTTTGACACTTGATTCCCTCAAATACTCCAGTCCAAACACCTTGACTATTGCAGTAGAAAATCTAAGCACAGTCTGCGAGCATGTGCTCTCAGACATCTGAGGAACTCATCCCATTGGTCTACAACTAACCCAGATGCAAACACCTTCAATGCAGCCATGCACTTTTGGATCCAGATAACCAATGGGGCCAATGCATCCTTCTTTATCCTAAAGCAATCATCACATGCCCTAACACCTTGCATTATGCGCAAGAACAATGGCTGTTCCATCCGGAATTGGTGTCGAACGTAGTGTTCGAATAGTGTATCAAGGAAAAGTAGTCCTCTTAGAAATCAACATGTCTCGTGCTCGTCGTCGCTTCAACAGTTGATGCCCCTTTGTTGACCCCTTGAAGTTGAGAACATGCTCCTCTACATGCTCCATTTCTTTAGGAATTGTCATCATCACTGCAGTTCATCCTCATCTTTCTCAACCGACGAAGGCAAATCCATGAACTTGTCGTAGAATTACTCCTCATTCGTACCCATCATGTTTGCTTCAAAGTAAACAAATGAGAATGGCAAAAACATTGCTATGCTATTTGATTCAATAGTTGTCGGGATCGGTGTCCTTCATGGACGGTGTCGACAGAGCCAAAGGGTACCTGGGCGACGATCGGATCGGACAAAATATGCCTAGATAGGAAGGTGCATGGGTGAAGCGGCCGAGGACCAACAAGGCCTGGCAGGGCGGGGCAACTTTGGTCTAAAGGAGCAAAGATAGAGAGCGGAGGAGGCGGGCAGGATTGTGAAGAAAACGCAAGGGTAGGTCCCGGGAGTTGGAGTAGGACATGAAGGATGACGTCTGGACTCCCCCTGAGCTCCCCTTGATTTGGATTCTATACCTCTGACCCAGTTTGGTATGATTTAGTGATCCGCATTAGATGGCTAAAAGTGTTCGGATGGCCTGGTCCGGACATTTGTGTTTGTTTTCATGATATGCATTGGAGATGCCCTAAGTTTGTAAAGGAAATAAAACATGTTTACAACACTTATGGCAAGTGGGTGTTGCAGTGTAGGATTTCCCCTCCTACAACGAGTTATAAGAATGGACATTTGTTGGAGCTATCCTCGAAATAGGCTTTCGCCCCGCTTTATAGATAAACAAACGGTCCATACAACCAACATCTGAAATCCTGATCAAAACGATGGCCGAGGCAACAACACAATCATGCCCAAGGAAATGAAAGAGAAATCAGAAAAAAGCCACCTAGTGGCAGCCGCCAAGCGGCCCTACGATGACGACAATCGACACATTGTAGCCATAAGCACATCTATTATGAGGTCAAGGTGATCATGGTCACGCTACCTCGAGAGCGGGTGCCAGTGCTGCAGAAAAGCAAGAAATTTGAAGGAGTCAAACGCCTGCCTCGGAAGGACCTTCTCAATCACCATCTTATTATGTGGTGTCCATAGAGTCCAAGATATCGCTGCAAAGATAAGCCAAAATAAGCGTCGATGACGGGCATGTTGTGTAGACCTGGACAGGAGGAACTCCGGAGGTTCAGGGCATCCCAGTCGGGCCCAAGTGTCTCGCGGACAGACGTCCATAATAGCCATGCCGCCATGCACGAGATTAGGATATGTGTCCCCGTCTCTGGTACCGCACATAAGGGGCACAAGCCATCACCCGGGCCATGCCGCTTCAGTACCTTGGTCCCCGAAGGGATGCGATCTCGTAGTAGTTTCCACACAAAGATCTTAATCTTCAAGGGCACAGGGACTTTCCACAAGGGTGAAAGCCAGGGAGTGGGCGGTGACTGGCATAAGGCATGATATGTCGTGCTCACCATAAACTCAGCCGTCCGGGAAAGCCGTCAGGACACGGTGTTTGGATAGTCTGGTAGCACCGATGGTAAGGCAACCAGTAGTCTATTCCAGTCGTCACTCTCTTCTTTTCCCAAAGGTGCCCCGGAACCGGATATTCCACAATCTAGATTGGAATGCCGTGGAGAAAACTAATAGCAGGTCAGAGCAAATCGAGAACAAGCCAGGGAAGCTCCTTCTCAGAGGCTCGGTACCCAACCAGGGATCCAACCAAAATTGGTTCCCGTCCCCATTCCCTATGGAGAAGAAAATACCTAGACAGGCGTCCTCCTTGATCCTTTGGATGGATCGCCAAAATTGTGATCCTCCCGAGCGAGAACATGCCAGGAGAGGCTCACCCTAAGGTATTTTGCTGAATGAGCTATAGCCATAAGCCGCCTTCGCTGCGTAGTATCCTCCAAACCCATCACAACGTGAGTGCGACGTTTATACGGCGGGGGGCCATAATACCCAGGTCACCCTAGTCCTTGGGCATACAAATGTCCGCCCGCTTGACCATGTGATATTTCTGGCATCCATTGGCGGCCTGCCAAAAGAACCTAGCAAGTTCCGTATCAAAAGAGCCATGGACGCCCTCCGATAAGATATACAACCCCATCATGTACATGGGGAGACTTGCTAGGTTAACAGTAATAAGGATCGGTTTGGTCCCCTTGGAGGTGAGCCGTCCACGCCAGGGCTCAGCCCGAGATGCCACTCGTCCTCCAACTGGTCGAAAGCACTCATGATCAGGATCTTTGAGTCGGCCATCGGTATTCCCAGATATGTAATGCGGAATGAGGCCAGTCTGCAGTTGAGGTTATCCGCAATCCGTTGTTGTTCCTTTGCTGAGAAACCCAAGACGATGACCTCACTCTTATCAAAGTTAATCTTTAGACCCAATATAGCCTCAAAATAGAGTAGTGGGAACTTAAGATTCACGATGTCCAGGTCTGACCCCTCCACCATTATCATGGTGTCATTGGCATACTGCAAGTGAGCAACCCCTCCGTCAGGGATCAGGTGCCCAACTATTCCCAAGAGGTGGCCAGACATCCTAGCTTTATCTAGGATGCCTGCTAATGCATCAACGACGAGGTTAAAGAGAAGCGGGGGAATGGTATCCCCTTTCTTCACTCCTGTAGAGGTCGTAAAGAATGGCCCCACCTCACCATTAATGTTAATCGCCGTCTTACCCGACCGAACCAACTGCATGATCAAGGAGCACCATCTGTCATCGAAGCCCCAACGTTGAAGGACCATCCGTAAGAAGGACCAATCAAGCCGATCATAGGCCTTCTGGAAGTCCAATTTGAGAAACACACCGTTATGTCCGCGCGTCCTAACCTCATGGACAATTTCATGAAGGGCCAGGATCCCGTCATGGAAGCTCATATAGTATTTTTGTCTTACACAGTGGTGTGCATGAGAAATCATTAACATGAAACTTCCGAGGCAATATGAAATGTACGTGAATGACATGGAGATTGATGTAAATTGTTAGAAAATATATAAATAATAGACTGAATAAACTCAAACGTCTTGACATGTCACTCGGTTGCTAAATTTGCAAATGTATTCTTGCTCAACTAAGATGTATGTACGCAACGTTAAAACACATGCATGAGGCACATCTAAAATTTAGAAAAATGTGATAAACAAATTTCATAGTATGTGTAATATAAATCAATTTTGTGCGTGCATATAAGGCTATGCATCCATTTCTTATAAGGCATGTTTGTGGATTGTTTTGTTGAAGTTATCTTTTCTTAAATATGGTAAGCTTAATATAATTAAACTAGAGATTTGCAATTCATGTAACTAATGAGGTAAAGCAAAAACGATAAGAGTGGGACACATGGTTTATCGCATTTAGAAGGAAACGTCCAGGGCCTCTTTCAAGCATCGGATTGATTATGTTTCAACTGGTTAAATATATGTAGGGAAAAACATGTACGTGTATAAAATAAGTGCATGAATTTGTGGAAACAACCATCATTTTCATGCATCACTAGAATTTCGTGATTTTGTCAGGAGAGCACGCGCAAGACACAAACATGTTTTTTTTCTTCAGGAGGAGCTTTGTGTAGGAATTTACCCCAAATTTTATTATGATGGAATTTCAAATGATTCTTAAGTAGATGATGTCCTTATGTTCTAGTGGGTAACACATTTTTTTTGTAGTACTTAGAAGAGAACCATCTTTGTGCATCACTAGAATTTTTTGAATTTTTTAACAGAGAGGACGCACATGCAAGACACAGACATGTTTTTGATGAAGTCAAACTTAATGTAGGAATGTATTCAAAATTCTTTTGGATGAAGGCATTTCATCGGGTTCTTAACTTAGATATTGTCGCTTGTTCCAAGAAGTGAAGAAGTAATCTATATCAATTTTCAATAGAATCATAACCCTTAAGAAATCCTAGATCAATAGACATCTGAAACTAGCGGGGAAAACCATGTCAGATCCATTTAGTAGTAGGATCAGCAACACCTGGCTGCGGTAGATCTGTCCTGAGAAGTTTTTAATTATTTTTTTTGCCGGAATGAGAAGTTTTTAATTGGTAAACCTCATATTAGATTCATTTATATTATTCACAAAACAACAACTATATAGTTGTACGTCTTTTTTCTAATAAATAAGACAAGTCCCAGGCTTCCTTCAAGGAATAAATCTAGCTTGTTTTAAGTGAGGTGACTTGTCATATGGTACTGCTGATTTGTCAATGGTTTACTGGTTGACATAAGGTTTGGCCATTCTTTAGCAATCCAGCTCATCACCTCTTTTGCTGATGTGTCTATATATTAGAGGCCAGGCAACACAACTTCCAATAGGGTTCGACAAAAAGATCTGGCGTGAATAATCTATTGAGTTGTTAATTGGTATATTCATGAGATCCTGCATGGTTCAGTCTGGTCCCCTGTGCGTTGCTGTTAGACACGGTATATTTTGACGGTGGGTGCTTGTTGTCATTACGTATGCATGTGAAGTAAACAAATACTAAGAAACCTACTGTAGTTTTTTCACCAGTCCACTGGCAGCAATACTATCAAGTGGTATTTCAACGTCGGCACATAGGAAATCAAATCCAATGAAGAAACGCTAGCTAATTGTGAGTTGGGAAGAAGGGAATAATATGGTGAAAAGAACAATGATCTTTTTATGAGCATTTCAATTTCAGTAGCAGCCTGGTGTTACAACAAGTTTGCGGTTGCTTAACGCTAATGGGAAGAACTCGTTCAATAATTTGTCGTGCACAAGTTGGCATCAATAATGTCAAACCATATTTTACCAGCTCTTAAGATGCTGAAATAAAAATTCCTACACTTACCACAAGGATGGACAGATAGCTTATTTATGTTCTGTTGTCAGCACACAGTTTTTTAAACTCCTTTTGTGCCGGTTATAACCTGTGGGTGAAGCTCTCTTGATTAATTGTTAATAGACCATTGTATACGCTAGCGCACTCCAATCCAAACAATCATCTCCACTGATAATTTATATGCATCCCATATGACGGCCACTAACCTCTTCAAGGGACATCTAAATCGTTGCCTTGTCCTACCTCTCCCCGAGCATGTACGCCAATCATATGGGACCAAAGGGAAACATCAAGACCGTAGGAATTTTGCAACATCATCCAGGCACGGAGAGGTATCGGATTCTTGCCGCGAAAGCACTCCCGTTGTCACACTCACTATTCAGCACGCCTTTTCCGGTCGAGTCAATAGTCCCGGCTGGTGCACCGCATGCTGGACTGTGCATTCATTGCATCGTCCAAAAGACGGAAGATATTGGCGGCGGGAAGAAGATATCGTGCAATGAGATCGAATGTATCGCATGTACCAGGATTACGTTACGTCCTTTGCTCTCGTAGCCATCCGCTCCTTTTCCGTTGCCGTCTTTGTCGCCGGCAGCTGTACAGGCTATAGCGCAGCTGCAGCGGCACAGGCCAAGGCGAACGGTTGCTGTCATGCGGCGTACGAATGGTGAGAACGGAAGCCCGTCCGGGTCCGGCCGGGAAGACGACGGCGATGCCGCCGAAGCCGGATTAGAAAATTCGGGGAGCGCGCTTTGTTAATGATATAAGCATATATGGCGGGTCAATGACTCGACGTACGAAATGGTACGATCTGAGGGAGGCACATGTGAAGGAGCCAGAGCATATGATAAGATAATACTTTCTTCGTCTAGGTGTGTAAGTCATCTTATGAAAAACAAATAATCTCAAAACACTTAGACGCGGTGCATTAAATTCTATCTCGTTTCTTATTTCTTGACATATCAACCAATAAAAGATGTGGGGTGTGCATGTTTTTAATGTCTTGAAACTACCAAACACGACATGTAGTGGTTAGTGCATTGCATGCAATGCTATTAATTAGCAAATGAACATTAAGTTCTCTCATTTTCTACTCCTCTTTGGTCATGATGCACAACCTAAGATGACTTACTCACCTAGACGGAGGGAGTATTCACTTGCGCCCACAGGTTGGGATGGTAACCAGAGATTTTATGTGAGGCGGAGGTGGAATGCTGGATAGATTCAAAGATCGCAACAGGAGGACATGGGGGCACGCAGAACAGAACTGAATGAAGCTGGTCAAGTTCTCTCCTTCCTGCAAGTGTGCAAGATGCGGTGGTTCCCTTCCCTAGATGCAGCTGCTAGATGCTCAAGCCGTACGTATACGTCTGCATGCAGATCAACCGACCTGTGGCGTAAGAAATCATGTGCGGAGTGCCATTCGTTCAACTTGCTCAACAGTCACCTCCGGCCTCGCCGCAACTCGTGCACAAGCCTACCTTCCGGAAGGGGTCAATCGATACACATGAAAACTAATTAGACCGGTTGTAGTATTCCAAGCAGTGCGTATGATAGAGAGCACATAAGGTTGCTGGAAGATCAGAGCAACTCCAACACGCGGAGCCATTTCGTCCGCGCACGTCCTTTTGGACAGAAAAGTCGATCAAACGCGTCGACCCAAACGGGCGCGAGTCCGCTTTTTGTCCGCCTGCCGATTCATTTTCGGCTCAATTTTAAGCCTCATTTGCGTCGGCGCGGACACGAAACGAACGTGCGCACGCCCGCCTACTCTTCCCCCGGGCCCGCTAGTTGGTGGAACATTGATCATCCTCTCTCACCCCATATCGACAGCAAATCCTCGCCCGCCTCCGCCGTGTCGCCGCTGCCACCCATTTCCGGTGCCTCTGCCAGTAGCCAGTGCCGACACACCTCCCCCCAACGCCGCCACCTCCCACCTCGCTGCCACCACCGAAGCTTCCCACCCCCACCTCCCGACGCCGCCGCTAGCAGGAAGCCGCCCCGGCCAGCTCCTTCGTCCTGACGCCGACACGCTCGTCGGATGCTGGCATGGTCGTCGGACGCCTACAGGCCAACCACCTGGTCCAAGGGAGGCGCGCGTCTCTTCGGCGGCCAGCTCCTTCGTCGACGCCCGCAAGTTGTTCGACAGTTTGCCAAGGTACAAAATGGACTCGACGGGCGAGTTCCTTTTTCACAATTTTCTTTGCGACTCCGACGATTCCTCGTCCGATGATGGTGAGGAGATCTTGGCTGCCGTGTTGGTCCATCACCACCTTAATAGCCAGCGGCCGTTGTTCTGTGGCTCGATCCCGGGGCACCTTCCGGCGTTGAATCGCAACCGAGAGATCGTCCATTTCCTTCTATGGAAGGACTACTTTGACACAACCAACCCGTTGTTCAACCATCAGGAATTCCGGCGGCGATTTTGTATGAGTAGGCATATTTTCAACCGTATTAGAAAGGGGGTGGTTGGGTACGATAACTATTTCGAGTGCAAAGAGGATGCCCTTGGAACGATTGGCTTCTCATCTTATCAGAAATGCACTGCAGCCGTCCGGATGCTTGCATACGGAGTGCCCGGTGATCTCATTGATGAGTACGTCCGTATGAGCGAGTCTACATGCATAGAGTTCATGTACAAGTTTTGCAAGGCTGTCATTGCTGTGTTTGGTCCTGAGTACTTGAGAAAGCCGACTCCTGAAGATACAGCCCGCTTGTTGGTGATGAATGCCAACAGGGGCTTCCCAGGGATGCTTGACAACATATACTGAATGCACTAGGAGTGGAAGAACTGCCCTTCTGCTTGACAAGGGCAGTATAAGGGTCATGTGGGGCTTGCACTGTCATACTTGAGGCCATGGCCTCACAAGATGTCTGGATCTGGCACTCTTTTTTCGGCATGGCCGGATCACACAATGATATCAATGTGCTTCAATGTTCACCAGTGTTTGCAATGCTTGCCGAAGGCAACCGCCTGCCGGTGAATGTTACCATCAACGACCACAACTACGACAAATGGTACTACCTAGGTGACGGTATCTATTATCAGTGGACCACTATTATGAAGACAATTCTCAACCCTGTTGGAGAGAAGAGGAAAAGATTTGCCCAAGAGCAAGAGAGTGCTAGGAAGGACGTCGAGTGTGCCTTTGGTGTTTTGCAATGTAGATGGGGTATTGTTCGGTATCCTGTTAGGACTTGGAGCACCAGGAAGCTGTGGAAGGTGATGGTTGCTTGTGTGATCATGCACAATATGGTTGTAGAAGATGAGCGTACGGAACGTATCTACTATCAAGGGTTTCAGTTTCGGGGTAAAAATGTTGTGCCCGAGCATGGAGGAGCGGCAATGTTTGAACAGTTCATCCAATTTCATCATGAAATGCGTGATTGGAAAACTCACATGCATCTGCAAAATGATTTGGTTGAGTATATGTGGTCTCATGTTGGCAACCAATAGACGTGTCTTTTTATCACATGTATTTGAGACAATTTAATTCTTACTCGGCTTGTAAACTATGCTTAATTTATTTGGTTGTGAAACTATCTTTTAATCGGTTGTGACTATTTTTTTATATGTTTGCTTATGAAATAATGCAAAATGTGTACATATTTATTAAAAAAGGATGGCCAGCCAGTCACGTCGGCAAATATGGGTGGGCGCATTGGATGCACTGCCGACCCAAATATTAAACAGGGTAGACGTTGAGCGGACAGTCAATCCAAATAGACGAAATACGGACAAATTTGTTGTTCGTTTAGGTTGACGCGTTGGAGTTGCTCTTAGGACGAGAGGATGCCATGGGAAGGAATCCCCAAAGTCAAAGGCAAGCATCCGAGCAAGCTTCCAAACGTTCGGTGCATGTTTGCAGTCCGTGCTACCTTTTATGGTAGTGCAAAACACTGCTGATTTTTATTTCCCAGTATAGAGAGTGAACAGTGTGTGTAAACACATCACATGGGCCCCATCTTGCGCAACAAATACCTAGTCCACCCTCGGCTCATGCTCTTAGGATGAAAGGCTAAGGCCAACTTCATCACAAGACCCCAAACAAACGTTCGCTTTGTTCGGATTTCGTCCGTTTAGGATGGCAATGGGTATCAAAATGTACGTGCCTGTCCGGGTTTTGTTGAAGGCGCCCAGCGCGGCCACCAACCCCAAAAATGTCCGCGTATACATCCACAGCAGCACGCGTTGCGCCTTGCCCGTGCAAGCTCGCCGTGGCCGGCAAGCCTGCTCCCCGCCCGCGCCTACTCGCCCGCCGTGGCCGTCCCGCAGCAGTGAAGAGCCGCGTGCGCGAGCTCTCCCTCGCCGTGGCCGCACGCGCTGCAAGCCGGCAAGCTAGCGCACGGTGGTGGCTGGCTAGCTAGCTAGCACGCACGCGCGGCTGACTAGCTAGCTAGCAAGCACGCACGCACGCCGCAGCTCGCCTGCACGCCGCGTCGCCGGTCGCACTCACGCCGCCGTCGCCCGCTGCAGCTCGCCCGCACGCCGAGCCGGCCGCTCGTGCGCACGCCGCCCTCGCCCGTGCGCTCATGTCGTGCGACTCGTCCTCGCACGTCTCGCAAACTCGGCCGCGCAACTGGAGTTCAAGACGGACCTCCCCGCGCGCCTTGGCCTCGCCCGAGCTTGCCCCAGCCTCGCCGCGCGCCCCTCGCCAATGACAGGCGGGCCAGGGTCACATGCAAAAGGACACACCCCGGACGAGGACCACGCAGAGGGCGTCCGCTCGTGTCCGTTTTAGACCCAAAGCCAGCTCAACTTTGCTCCCAGGATGGAGTGAAGCGGACGAAAGACGGACGCTTTTTGAGGATGGGGTCGCGCGCTGGGTCGTCTGATATGTCCGTTTTACCTCAAACAGACACACCCGGACAGGATAGGGTCGTGCAGTGGGGATGACCTGAGACAATGTTAGGCCGGGCGATAAAGTTGTCCTCATCACTTCTTCCATTGGAGTATCACCTCAGAGTCAAAGGCAAGCATCAGAGTAAGCTTTCAAACAGTTCGCTGTACGTTTTCGGTCTGTAGAGCACTGCTGGACACCCCCCCTGAATAGTGCAAGCATGTCATATTTGCCCTATCTTTCGCAACAAATATTTACTCCCTCCCTTGGCTCATGAAAGCCTGAGGGTCGATGTCAACTTGGGCAACAAAGTTGTACTTGTCACTCCCCCCTTTGGGGTGTCATCTTGAAGAATATTGGCCGTCGGCGGTCGTGGTGGAGCCTGGGCTTGGGCTCGGGCTTAGGTCGTGCATGGCCATGGATTCCATCGGAAAGAAGAGGTCGCACCATTAAATTAACTGATAGGAACAGAACGGGAGGAAACAAGAAAGAGAGATAGACGGTGCAGTGACATGAGTTTGTTTGTAGATAGCCGGTGCAAGAAAAATTTAATGGTTGATCCTTGCGGATCATGCATGTGTGCCATGTCGACGTGTATCGCGTGGATCAGTGTATACGGTCTGCCTCTTTTTCCACGCGAGAAATTTTTGATGTATCCATCAACTATCAAGATAGTATAAGGAACACAAATACACAACATATATCAGAAATTACATGCAAATCTGTAGACCATCTAGCACGAATACCATAGCTGAAGCGTGACTGCATGCCTCTTGGCGACACTGGACGGACGGCGCTATCTGGTTGTGTCAATAAATATAAATCAGAGAACCGAGGCTGCAGCGTCTGGAAAAAGAGAGCATCCATCAGGATAGAGATCTACCGGGGATCACGTTTGGAAAAGGGAAATAATCGCTCATGCAGCCGAACAGAGGCTGAAGGGCTGCGTCCTGTCGTGAGCTAGCGTTCTCGAGGCGCTGGACGCCAGCGGCCATGCAGCAAAACCGCGACGGCGGCCCCCGTGGTTGGATGGCTGGTGCCTCGTGGAGCATACAAATTGGAGTGCTGCTACTGAACACCAGCCCCTTGGTCTCTCGCAAAGGGCACGAGCAGGTGTACGATGCGGTACTCCGTGGCTCAGCCCATGCACGCCAAAGAGTAGTACGATCTGGCTTTTCTTCTGTTGCCATGCATGTTCCTGCTTTGGCGAGACAAAGAGATCGCACCTGCGTCTCTCAGCTTCACCGGGTTGATACAAACAATATATCTCGAAAGCGACACGGCTGATATATTCGAAAATGAAATAAAAGAAGCCGCAAGGCTTGATCTACGTGATGCCATTGTGCTAGCGACGGGTTATCGTGTTAGTCGAGTAAACAATGGATAGAAGGGAAGAGAAAAGCTCTGGACTGTTTGGTGAACGGCCAGTTAATGAGTTTGGAGAGGGATTAAAGTTAGGCGACCAGTTCCGTGACGACTTTATCCATTAATGGTGCTCCAGCACGCAAATAGGACTAAGCAGCATTTTCTTCCGAAGTTTAGGAAACTAAGTGATACCTAAATTCACTCTTGAGATTCTTTTCAGGAAACCAATAGCATCTCTAGCTGAACCCTTCAAATTTAGGGGTTTCTATTTTTATGATATCCCTCCTTCCTTAGTTGTGCTCAATATTGCTCCGCCTATCTAACAATGCTCACTTTTGCCCTCCTTCACTCGATGGTCCGCGCCTCACAAAAGACCAAACTGTTCCTTGCCGTTCGGTCAAAGTCGTTGACCGATAGTTCGCCTGGTATTGACGCGTGGGACCGACCTGTAAGGCCGCATGCATTCACATCGCCGGCTCTTTCCTGCACACAGTCGTGTGGGACCCACCATTTGGCCGCATGCGTTATTGATTTCGCGTCGCCGGTTGATTCCTACCTGCGACTGGCACGTGGGACCCACCGGTATGCAAAACTGAAATTAGCGTCCCTTGCTGTTTCCACACGAGCGGCTGCTCACGCTTTCGCACCGGGGGAGTCGCGTCGCCAACGCCCATTAATTGTGGCTTAACGCCGCAACCCACACCCTCCCGTGTCATATATGCAGCCTCCCATCCCATTGCGCCGCTAGCCTCCACAACCTTATCCGCCGCTGGCGCCACTGCATCATAAACCCTAGCCCTCCTCTCACACCTTCCCTTCCGCATCCATGGCGTGGCCACGCAACAACACTCTCCGTGAAGCCGAGCTTCTCGCCAGCTGCGACATCCCCGCACCGCCGGACACTCATTTTCCGGTGGGATGGATTGTGAGTCAGGGGGGTCTTCTAGTGGTGCATGTCCCCGCCGCCAGCTCGGTCGCCTTTGCGTGTGTCGTCTGTAGGTTTCGGGCAGGTCTGACACCAGAGGAGAGGGCACATCCGTACTTCGAGCCTAACAGCCCATTATGGCCACAGATCCTCGCCCAACACTTCGACGGTCCCAACCCGATGCCGTGCAAAATAATAATCTGACTAAAAAGTTAATTTTTCATTTTTCTAGTGCCATCATGAAGTTTTTTGTGAAGCGAGTGCCATAAATAATATTGCAAATTGTGCCCTTACAATTTTTGACTAAAGTAGACCACATGGGTTTCCAACTGCCAAAATTCATGAATTTTAGAGTGATAGTTACTATACTTCATTGATTTATTGAATTTGTGGCGATTTGAATCAAGCAATTCAAATTTGAACTGCAAGTGTGCTCTAGTTTGGTCCTACAAACTATGGAAAATCAATTTTACCTTCCACATTAGAAAAGTATTCACAAAGAAAGATCAAATGTCAAACCATTTTATATGATTAGTCCTCCATACAATTTGGACAACAATCTGAAAAAATATAGAAAATAAAAAAAAAACTCAAAATTTGAAATTGCATGGAGGCCTCTTATATGCAATGGCTTGTGGAAAAATTGAAAAACGGACAATACCACAAACTTGAAAAAAAAATCACAAACTAAACTATCTCATATGAAGATCAATGCCTTTCAACCAAGACGGTCATGCCCATAGGCATCTTCATGACATAGTACATCATAGCATGACCATTTATGGTAGTAACAAGGGTGTTACCATTGTGATCAATAATTCTAAAAAAAGATTGAAGATTTGGTTAAAAACAGTTATTTTCCATTTCTCTAATGCCATACATGACTTTTTTGTCATAAATAATATTATAAATTTGCCTTTACAATTTTCACCTAAAGTATACCACATGGGATTCCAACTACCAAAATTTCATGAATTTTAGAGTGATATTTACTATATTTCATTTATTGAATTTCTAGGGATTTGCATGAAATAATTCCAATTTGAACAACAAGTGTGCTCTAGTTTGGTAGTATAAACTATGGAAAATCATTTTTTTCCACATTAGGAATGTAGAGAGTATCCACAAAGAAAGGTGAAATCTCAAAACATTTTATATGATTAATCATCCATGCAATTTTGACAACAATATGAAAAATATATAAAAAATTAAAACAAGCTAAAAAAATTGAAATCCTTCTGCATGGAGGCCCATTATGTGCAACGTCTTGTGGGGAAAATGATAAACAAACAATAACAAAAATAAAAGGTTAATTTTTCATTTTTCTAGTGCCCAAGATGACTATTTTGTGAGGCAAGTGCCATAATTATTATTGTAAATTGTGCCCTTTCAATTTTCACTTAAAGTATACCAAGTGTGGTTCCAACTGCCATTTTTTCATGAATTGCAGAGTGCTTTTGGTATGTTTCATTGATTTATTGAATTTGTAGCGATTTACATGAACTAATTCAAATTTGAACTGCAAGTGTGCTCTAGTTTGGCCCTATAAATTCTGAAAAATCAATTTTTTCTTGCACATTAGGAATGTAGGAATTATACCCAAAGAAAGGTCAAATTCCCAACCACTTTATATGATTACTCATCCATGCATTTTCGGCAACAATCTGAAAGAAATTATAGAAAAATGAAAAAACATTAAAAATTGAAATCCTTTTGCATGGGCCATTTTATGTGCACTAGCTTGTGGGAAAAATTTAAATTGGCTTGCCCTGGAATTATCCTCGGATCTCATCCATCCTCGCATCTATCAACAATTGCAACACGTGTTCTGCTAGAGGTTTGGCGTTTGGAAACCAGGAGCAAATCTCCTTGCGCTTCTCCAGTAAGATAGTGTCACCGGTGCAGAACATCTCCAACAACGTTGTCATCATCGACGGTGGCTATGGGATTGGGGGTGGGGAATGGGGGAGGTGGAGCTGCGGTGCTAGGGCTACGGGGGACGCAAAATGAGAGAGATATTTCGTCCCCTTTTTTAGACAAATGACCCAGCCGCCCACTAGTTGGTCCCACATGGCAACATTTCAATTGGCCCACACGTCAGTACCGGGCGAAGTAATGGTCAACGGTTTTGACTCGACGAGAAGGCACCGTTTGGCCTTTTGTGAGGCGCATGCGAGTAGAGGAGGGGGGAAAGTGGGCAATGTTAGATGGGCGGGGCAAAACTGAGCACAACTAAAGAAGGAGGGGCACAAAAATTGAAATCCCTAAAATTTAGCTTCTCAGACACCTGCTTAAACGTTAACTCCTCAAATGTGAGGAGTTAAAAAAGCACGAACCTAACCGAATCCTCAAACTTAACCTCTCAAACAAGCTAGAGCCCACATGGAAGACTCTTTCCCTCTTCTTCTTCTTTCGTATTCGTTCTTCTTCCTTCTTCCTTCTTCCAAAATTTGTAGGGGCACGCACTTGTGTGCAACTATCAATGTGTGTTGTGATCTTAAAACTTGCTTCCATTGGTATTGGATGAAGAATAGATGAAAACCGGAAATCATGTGAATTTATACGACACAATATATTTTTAGTAATACTTTGTTCAAATCTTCTTATATATCCTTTTTCTATACGTTCTGACCGTCTTCTCGGGTGGTGCTTCTGTTTGTTCGAGTTTTTATCTATTGTTCATGTTGACCTATTCTTCCTCAAGATCTGCTGCACTGTCACCTTTCATTACTCTTGTATATTGTGTTGTATGCTTTGTTTCTACCACTCCTTTCATCATCTTGTGTTTCAATTTGTTTTACTCCTTTCAACAATCATCGTTCACCTGTTACATGGCATTGCGAATTTTTACCATGGTTCTTTGGCTTGCAAATTCATCAACCCTTTACTCCATGTCCTTCTGGTGGTACGACGAATTATGCCATCTTACACATACCCATCTTTCTATTCTACTCCCTCTGTTCCATAATGTAGTGTGTATAGATTTCTTAAAAAGTCAAACTTTGCAAATTTTGATCAAGTTTACATAGAAAACTATTTATATCTACAATACATAGAATTTGAAACTATGTCTTATGATGAATATAGTGATATATGTTTGGCATTTTAGATGTCAAGTTTTTCTCCACAAACTAGGTCAAAAATTGTGAGCTTTGACTTTTCGAAGTATCTATATGCACTATGTTATGAAATGGAGGGAGGAACATTTTTAGTTACATATACCATGGCAATTGTATTCTTGCTATGACATTGATTCTTATGCCATTCGATTTTGTTCTTGCTAATAACCTATTAGATCTTGTTTTCTTAATTTAAGTCCAATGAAACTTCCCTTGTTTTTTTCTATCTTATTTCTCTTTAACTCTTAAGTTCTATCGCGTAAAACTTCATACAATCATGCCAAAATTTTGTGTTTCGAATTTACCATATAAGAAGGACATATCATAACATAATGGATACGAAGACTTACATTGGTTTACATCACAATTAAGCCTTTTCACTTTACCACATTTGTTGTCAGTTATTCTGTGTTGTACTATATGGGGTTCATATCGTTCCTTTCTTCTTTGAATCCCAAACTATGCTATTCTGACGGTATGCAAGTTTGCAAATTACTCCATTGAACAGGTTAGTGTATAAGTTCTCTACCCAACAGGTTAGTGTATGCCTCTAAAAACAGGTTTTCTACATAAGAGTTGCAGCTTCAAGCTAACGTACGACTGGTATGCCTTTACAAAGTTTAGGGTAGATTTTTTTCAATAAAGGTTGGATATTGTTAATTCAAAATGAAGCATCAAGAGGATACAAACATATTGAGGACACACTCGGCCTCTACATAACTAGGATGCACACCGGCAACACCAACACACAGAAAACTCACCGAAGAATAGCAAAGTCATGTAAGACTAAAGCTAAGCATGGGCATGTATAAAAAGCTCTTAGTTATCTTAGCTTGTATTGCGGCTTGTTCTGTTGTGCCCCCAGTTGAACCTTCCTTATCTCCTTACTGCTACCTTTGCTTTTTTTTCTCCCTTACATTTGAACCTCAATGTTGTCAGATGCTTGGTGTGTGTGCTTTATAATATAAAGCGGGGGGGGGGGGACCCTTTTTCAGAATAAAAAGGAAAGAGAACCTCGAACCAATCAGTCCCGTGATCGACAAACTACAACAATAACCATATCCGCACCAAACACCTCAAGAAACCACACAAAGGACGAGATTCTTCAACTGCAACGCCTTCAGGAAGGTAGAGGCGCTCAATCACCGTGTCACCAAATCTAGGTTTTCACCCTGAAGAACCAGTCCGAGCATATCCGAACAATGCCTTAAACATGGTAACAAAGTAAAAAACCTAGCCATTGCTAGGTATAGATGACACAAGTCAGACCTAGGCTTTCACCCTGGAGCTCGAGACGGGGGACTCGAATAGCATCACCATCAACGCCACTTATGCATTGTCGCCACCACTTTTCATGATCCAATCGACTACATGGGATGTAAGACCGCCGTCGTTGCACATCCATTCCTCTACGTCAAGTCATTGCCCGTAATTTTCAACTTCCCACTGAGGACAACCATCGAATCTAGAGAGAGGATCCTCATGAAGACCTTCGATGGTTAGTGTTGGGGAATGTTGCTTGGGAAACAAAAAATTGCCTACGCTCACCAATATCAATCTAGGAGATGAACATCTACGAGAGGAGAGATTGCATCTACATACCCTTGTAGATTGCTAAGCAGATGCATTAAGAAATGCGGTTGATGTAGTCGAACGTCTTCGTGATCCAATCACGATCCGTACCATGAACTCCTGATCCAAGTGCCGAACGGACGACACCATCGTGTTCAACACACATACGGCTTGATGACGCCCTCACCTCCTTGATCCAGCGAGCGATGGTGAAGTAGTAGCTCGAGTCCTCCGGCAGCACGACGGCGTGATGGCGGCGGTGGTGGAGAAATCTCAGCAGGGCTTCGCCAAGCATCACGGAGAAGAAGAAGGACTACGAGGGAGAGGAAGGGCATCACTGTGGCATAGATGGGTGTGGCAGCCCTCCCTCTACCCCTCTATATATAGGGGGAAGGGAGGAGGAGGGCGCCCTAGGGTTCCCTAGGGGGGGGGGGCGACCACCAGGGGAAAACGCTAGATGGGTTTTGGTGTGCCTCACCCCTGGGAGCCTTGTCCCCTAAGGCAAAGGGGGTGGCTGCCCTAGGGGAGCACCCCACCCCTACTGGTTACGTGGGAAAGGGTGAGGGGGGCGCACAGCCCCTTAGTGGGCTGGTTTGCCCCTCCCCTTTGCACATGGCCCCCCAACACTTGTCGGGGGCCCCCAAAACCCCTTTCGGCGATGCTGGCCATCACCCTGTACCCCCGAAACAATTTTGGAATCCATTACCCTTCGTCCAATATATCAATCTTCATCTCCGGACCATTCTGGAGTTCCTTGTCACATCCGGGATCTCATCCGAGACTTTGAACAACCTTCGGTAACCATCATAATGACTGAACTATACTTATAACGTCACCAAACATTAAGTGTGTAGACCCTACGGGTTTGAGCACTATACAGACATGTCCGAGACACCTCTACAATCAATAACCAATAGCAGGACATGGATGCCCATATTGGTTCCTACATATTCTATGAAGATCTTATTGATCGAACATCAATGTCAAGGATTCTGTTAATCCTGTATGCAGTCCCCTTTGTCTATCGATATGTTATTTGCCCGAGATTCGACCGTCGATATCCCCATACCTAGTTCAATCTCGTTACCGGCAAGTCTATTTACTCATTCCTAAATATAAGATCCCGTGGCTAACTCATGTGTCACATTGCTTGCAAGCTTACTGTGATGTTGTATTACCGAGTGGGCCCTAATATACCTCTTCGTCATACGAAGTGACAAATCCCAGTCTTGATCCATGCCAACTCAACATACACCTATGGAGATACATATAAAGCACCTTCGTAGTCACCCAGTTACGTTGCAACATTTGGTACACACAAGGTATTTCTCCGGTGTCAGTGAGTTGCAGGATCTCATTGTCATAGGAACATATACTTGACATGCAGAAAACGATAGCAACAAACTTGACACGATCATATGCTACCTTTATAGTTTTGGTCTTGTCCATCACATCATTCTCCTAATGATGTGATCTCGTTATGAAATGACAACTCATATCTATGGCTAGGAAACCATAGCCATCTTTGATCAACGAACTAGTCTAGTAGAGTCTTACTAGGGACATGTTTTTGTCTATGTATCCACACATGTATTTGAGTTTCCGGTCAATACAACTATAGCATGTATAATAAACGATTATCATGAACATGGAAATATAATAATAACCACTTAATTATTGCCTCTAGGGCATATTTCCAACAGTCTCCCACTTGCACTAGTCAATAATATAGCATTACATGGTAATGAATCTAACACCCATAGAGTTCTGGTGTTGATCATGCTTTGCCCGTGGAAGAGGTTTAGTCAACGGATCTGCAACATTCAGATATGTATGTATCTTGCAAATGTTTATGTCTTCCTCCTTGATGTAATCGCGGATAGAATTGAAGCATCGCTTTATGTGTCTGGTCCTCTTGTGAAACCTTGGTTCCTTGGCTAGAGAAATGGATCATGTGTTGTCATAGAACAAAGTCATTGGGTCTAGTGCACTAGGCACAACTCCAAGATCTGTCATGAACCGCTTCATCCAGACACACCTTCCTTCGCCACCTCCAAGGCAGCTATGTACTCTGCTTCGCATGTAGAATCAACTACCACGCTCTGCTTGGAACTGCACCAGCTTACCGATGCCCCGTTCAGAACATATATGTATCCGGTTTGAGACTTAGAGTCATCCGGATCAGTGTCAAAGGTTGCATCGACATAACACTGTACGACGAGCTCTTGATCACCTCCATCAACGAGAAACATTACCTTAGTCCTTTTAAGGTACTTAAGGATATTGTTGACCGCTGTCCAGTGTTCCACTCCTGGATTTCTTTGAAACCTTCTGGCCATAATTATGGGAAGGCAGACATCTGGTCTTGTGCACAACATAGGATACATGATAGAGCCTATGGCAGAAGCATAGGGGACGACACTCATCTTTTCTCTATCCTTTACAGTCGTTGGGCATTAAGTCTAAATCAACTTCACACCTTGCAAAATAAGCAAGAACCCCTTCTTGGACTGATCCATTTTGAACTTCGTCGAAATCTTATCAAGGTATGTGCTTTGTGAAAGTCCTATCAAGCATCTTGATCTATCTCTATAGATCTTGATGCCTAATATAAAAGCAGCTTCTCCTAGGTCCTTCACTGAAAAACTCTTGCTCAAATATTCCTTCACATTTTCCAAAAGTTCTATATTGTTTCCAATCAGTAATATGTCATCCACATATAATACTAGAAACGTTATAGAGCTCCCACTTACTTTCTTGTAAATACAAGCTTCTCCATAAACTTGTATAAACCCAGACTCTTTGATCACCTCATCAAAGTGAATATACCAACTCCAAGATGCTTGCACCAGCCCATAAATGGATCGCTGGAGGTTGCAAACCTTGTCAGCATTCTCTAGATCAACAAAACCTTCCGATTGCATTATATACAATTCTTTCTTAAGGAAACCGTTAAGGAACGCTATTTTGAAATCCATCTGCCAGATTTCATAATCGAAAAATGCAGCTATTGCCAACATAATTCTGACGGACTTAAGCACTTCTACGGGTGAGAATGTCTCAGCGTAGCCAACTCCTTGAACTTGTGAAAATCCCTTCGCCACAAGTCGAGCTTTATAGACGGTGATATTACCGTTCGCATCTGTCTTCTTCTTGAAAATCCATTTATTCTGAATGGCCTTTCACCCTTCAGGTAATACTTCCAAAGTCCACACTTTGTTTTCATACATGGATCCCATCTCGGATTTCATGGCCTCTAACCATTTGTCGGAATCCGTCCCACCATCGCTTCTCCATAGCTCGTAGGTTCATCGTTGTTGTTGTTCAACAACATGACCTCCAAGATAGGGTTACTCTACCACTCAGGAACAATACGTATCCTTGTCAACCTACGAGGTTCGATAGCAAATTGATCTGAAGCTTCATGATCACAATCATTAGCTTCCTCTTCAACTGATGAAGGTGTCACAGAAACATCTTTCTGCGCCGCACTACTCATTGGTTGAAGTAAAGGTTCAACAACCTCATCAAGTTCTATCTTGCTCCCACTCAATTCTTTCTCAAGAAACTCTTTCTCGAGAAAGGACCCGTTCTTAGCGACAAACACTTTGCCCTCGAATCTGAGATAGAAGGTATACCCAATTGTCTCCTTTGGGTATCCTGAAGACGCATTTGTCCGCTTTGGGTTCGAGCTTTTCTGGCTGAAGCCTTTTGACATAAGCATCATAACCCCAAACCTTAAAGAACGACAGCTTAGGTTTCTTGCCAAACCACAGTTCATACCATGTCGTCTCTACGAACTTAGATGGTGACCTATTTAAAGTGAATGCAGCTGTCTCTAATGCATAACCCCAAAACGGGAGTGGCAGATTGGAGGGACATCATAGAACGCACCTTATCTAATAAGGTACGATTATGACGTTCGGACACACCATTACGCTATGGTGTTCTAGGTGGCGTCAACTTTGAAATGATTACACATTGTCTTAAGTGATTACCAAACTCATAACTTAGATATTCTCCCCCTTGATTGGATTGTAGGAATTTAATGTTCTTGTTACGATGATTCCCAACTTCACTCTGAAATTTCTTGAACTTTTCGAATGTTTCAGACTTATGCTTCATTAAGTAGACATACCCATATCTACTCAAATCATCGGTGAAGGCAAGAAAGTAACGATATCCACCGCGTGCGTCAACACTCATCAGACCGCACACATCAGTATGTATGATTTCCAACAAGTCACTTGCCCCTTCCATTGTTCCGAAAAATGGGGTTTTAGTCATCTTGCCCATGAGGCATGGTTCGCATGTGTCAAGTGATTCAAAATCAAGTGACTCCAAAAGTCCATCAGCATGGAGTTTCTTCATGCGCTTTACACCAATATGACCTAAGCGGCAGTGCGACAAGAAAGTGGTACTATCATTATCAACTCTACATATTTTGGCATCAATGTTATGAACATGTGTATCATCACTATCGAGATTCAATAAGTATAAACCCCTCACAATAGGTGCATGACCATAAAGATATTCACATATAAATAGAACAACCATTATTCTCTGATTTAAATGAGTAATCTTCTCGCATTAAACAAGATCCAGATATAATGTTCATGCTCAATGCAGGCACTAAATAATATTATTCAGGTTCATCACTAATCCCGATGGTAATCGAAGAGCGAGCCTGTCGACGACGATCACATCAACCTTGGAACCATTTCCCACGCGCATCGTCACTTCGTCCTTCGCTAGCCTCCTTCTATTCCATAGCTCCTGCTTTGAGCTGCAAATGTGAACAACCGAACCGGTATCAAATACCCAGGCACTACAACGAGAGTTGGTAAGAGCATCTCCAGCCGCGCCCCCAACACGGCCTCCCCAGGCAATTTTTTTGCGCCGGCGCCGAAAAAATGGCCCAACCACGCCCCCAGGAGCCCGTTTTTCGCCAGATTGGGCCAAAATCAGCGCTGGCGGACCCAGGCCAAACCCGACACACTGGGGGGCGCTCGGGGGCGCCGGGGTGAGTATTTTGGTGCGAAACAGCCGCAGGCCCGCCGAGTCAGCGAGACGGCCACTTCATCGCCCTCATCGCCTCGGTTCCCGTGGGAATCAATGCCAAGGCTGCCGCACTGCCGCGCCGGTCAGCTTCCATTGATGCCTCAAGGGCGGCGCAGTGAAGACGCCGCCGAAGCACGTCCCGCCCGCTCCCACCACGCGTCCTCCTGCATGCCGCCTCCCCGCCGCCCCACATCGGCTATAAAAGGCCCACTGCCCGCCGGTGAGCGCCACGGCCCCCCCTCTCCCTCTCGCAGAAGCCTTCTCCCTGCCGGCGAGCTCCCCCTCCCCACTCCTCTCCCTGCCGACAAGGAAATCATGGCCGAGAGATTCCCAGGCGATGTCGCAGCGGCGAACGGCTTCGGCCGCTGACACCTCCTAGAGCCGGAGGCGCGCCTTCTGTACGAGGCCGAGTACCCGGCGCCCCTCGACATGCGCATGCCGGGGGCGTGGAGACTGAGCGCCGGTGGCGTCCCGGTGCCGCCGGTACCCGAAGGGGCGGCACGGCGGGCGGAGATCGCCCGCGTCCGCTCCTCACTGACGGAGGAGCAGCGGAACGAGCCAAGGTACGCGCCCGATAGCGAAACACTGAGGACACTATACTTCGAGCGCCGCTGCAAGGAGCAGATCGCCTCCATCAATGGCATCATCCCCCGTGGCCGCCTCAACTCTGAAGGACGGCGCGAGTGGTGGGGTGTCCCCGGCCGCACACTCGACGCTGTCCTCGACCACATCGAGACCGGCAATGTGCGACGTGGTCCTCCTTCTCTCTCCGCCGCGGCAGTTCCTGGATGTCATCCTCGTGGTCGGGCTCCGGCTCGCCGGCCCTCCGCCCTGTCAAGCCCGAGCCAGAGGGGACACCGCTCGGGTGTCGCGCTCGCAGCAACGCCCTCATCATCAACGGGCCCTTACCTGCGATGCGGCTCTGATACCAACTTGTAACACCCACGATGCGGCTATATCTCCCACATGTCGAAGCACGACTTAGAGGCATAACCGCATTGTGGTTTTGTCGCAAGAAGGGTCATCTTCACACAATCCCATGTAAAGAACAAGAATGGGATAAAGAGTTGGCTTAGAATCGCCACTTCACACAATGAACATATAATTCATACATCATTCAGAGTACACACATAGTCCGCCTATGGAAGAAGCCAAAAGAAAAGAAGATAACCCAACTGCTAGATCCCCGATCGTCCCAACTGGGCTCCACTACTGATCAACATGAAACGAAACATAGCAACGACCAAGATCTTCATTGAGCTCCCATCTGAGCTCGGTTGCATCACCTGCACTGGTATCATCGGCACCTGCAACTGTTGGTAGTATCTGGTGAGTCACGAGGACTCAGCAATCTCAAAACCCGCGAGATCAAGACTATTTAAGCTTATGGGTAGGAAGTGGTAATGAGGTGGAGTTGCAGGAAGCACTAAGCAAATATGGTGGCTAGCATACGCAAATAAGAGCGAGAAGAGAAGCAACGGAACGGTCAAGAAGCTAGAAGTGATCAAGAAGTGATCCTGAAACTGCTTACGTCAAACATAACCCAAAACCGTGTTCACTTCCCGGACTCCGCCGAAAAGAGACCATCACGGCTACACACGCGGTTGATGCATTTTAATTAAGTCAAGTGTCAAGTTATCTACAACCGGATATTAACAAATTCCCATCTGCCACATAACCACGGGCACGGCTCTCGAAAGTTTATACCCTGGGTGTCCCAACTTAGCCCATCACAAGCTCTCACGGCCAATGAAGGATATTCCTTCTCCCAGGAAGACCCGATCAAACTTGGAATAGCTGGAAGTCTTCTGGAGCGTGGGTCTCGGGGTGTTACACACTCCCCTTGGCAACTGCCAAGCTTGGGGGAGGTGCCCCGGTATCGTATCACCATCACACTCCTATTTTTACCGCTTTATTTAGTTCGATCCTTTTAGTAGTATCTTCTTCTAGCAGATTGAAGTTTTGATATCAAGTAGTTTTGAGTTTTGCATTTGTGATCTCTTTATGTAAGCGAGTCCGTGTGCTATCTATAATAAAGATTAGTGTTGAGTCAAGGGCTTTGCTATGTTGCTATGATCTTGAGAAAGTATAAAGTCAAAAGAGTTCATATTGATCTTATGGATAGTGATAACTTCACACATAGAAAGTATGAGGCATAAAAATTGTTGAGAGTTGATGAACGTAGCCTTGGTCATCGTTGCAATTGATAGGAAGTGATAAGGAAAGAGGGGTTCACATATAAATATATTATCTTGGACATCTTTTATGATTGTGAAACACTCATTAAGTATGACATGCTAAAAGAGTTGATGTTGGACAAGGAAGACAACGTAATGGTTTATGTTTTCCGACATCTCAGTTAAAGTATATTGTCATTGACCTTCCAAACATGTTGAGCTTGCCTTTCCCCTTCTTGCTAGCCAAATTCATTGCACCAAGTAGAGATACTACTTGTGCGTCCAAATATCCTCAAACCCAGTTTTGCCATGAGAGTCCACCATACCTACCTATGGATTGAGTAAGATCCTTCAAGTAAGTTGTCATCAGTGCAAGCAATAAAAATTGCTCTCTAAATATGTATGACTTATTAGTGCAGAGAAAATAAGCTTTGTACGAACTTGGTGTGGAAGTAATAAAAGCGACGGATTGCATAATAAAGGTCCACATACAAGGGGCAATATAAAGTGATGTTCTTTTGCATTAAGATTTCGTGCATCAACCCTAAACGCGCATGACAACCTCTGCTTCCCTATGCGAAGGACCGATATTTTACTTTATGTTTTTACTTTATGCTTGAGTCAAGGTGATACTCACCTTTCCCATTTTTCATTTTATCCTTTGGCAAGCTCCTCGTGTTTGAAAGATCATGATACATATATCCAATTGTATGTAAGTTGGCATAGGCTATTATTGTTGACATCACCTAAAGGTGAATACATTGGGAGGCAACACAATAAGCCCCTATCTTTGTCAGTGTCCGGCTGAAACTCTATAACCACAAGTATTGCGTGAGTGTTAGCAATTATGGGAGACTACGAGATAGTTGAGTATGCGAGCTTGTTGAAAAGCTCTATTATTGACTCTTTCTGATGTTACAATAAATTGCAATTGCTTCAATGACTGAGATTAAAGTTTGTTAGTTCCCAATAAAGTTTATGAACCATACTTGACATTGTGAATTGCTTATTACTTGAGCATAGGAAATCATATGACAAAATCTATATATGTTACTGTTATTAGAATGATCATGATGCCCTCATGTCCGTATTTTATTTTTATCGACACCTCTATCTCTAAACATGTGGACATAGTTTTCGATTTCGGCTTCCGCTCGAGGACAAGCAAGGTCTAAGCTTGGGGGAGTTGATACGTCCATTTTGCATCATGCTTTTATATCAATATTTATTGCATTATGGGCTCTTATTACACATTATTTCTCAATACTTATGGCTATTCTCTCTTATTTTACAAGGTTTACCATGAAGAGGGGGAATGCCGGCAGCTGGAATTCTGGCTGGAAAAGGAGCAAATGTTGGAAACCTATTCTGCACAACTCCAAAAGTCCTGAAACTCCATGAAACAACTTTTTGGATTTAATAAGAATTTATGAGCGAAAGAAAAAGGCCAGGGGGCCCACACCCTGTCCAGGAGACTGGGGGGTGCGCCCCCCCTGTAGGGCGCGACCCCTATCTCCTGGGCCCCCTAGTGGGCCTCCGGCATCCATCTTCTGATATATCATCACTTTTACCCTGGAAACAATCCTGGGCAAGCTTACGGGACGAAACTCCGCCGCCACGAGGCGGAACCTTGGCGGAATCAATCTAGGGCTCTGGCGAAGCTGTTCTGCCGGGGATACTTCCCTCCGGGAGGGGGAAATCATCACCAACGTCATCACCAACGATCCTCTCATCGGGAGGGGGTCAATCTCCATCAACATCTTCACCAGCACCATCTCCTCTCAAAACCCTAGTTCATCTCTTGTATCCAATCTTGTATCAAAACCACAAATTGGTACATGTGGGTTGCTAGTAGTGTTGATTACTCCTTTTAGTTGATGCTAATTGGTTTACTTGGTGGAAGATCATATGTTCATATCCTTTATCCATATTATTACTCCTCTGATTATGAACACGAATATGCTTTGTGAGTAGTTACGTTTGTTCCCGAGGACATGGGTGAAGTCTTGCTATTAGTAGTCATGTGAATTTGGTATTCGTTTGATATTTTGATGAGATGTATGTTGTCTTTCCTCTAGTGGTGTTATGTGAACGTCGACTACATGACACTTCACCATTATTTGGGCCTAGAGGAAGGCATAGGGAAGTAATAAGTAGATGATGGGTTGCTAGAGTGACAGAAGCTTAAACCCTAGTTTATGCGTTGCTTCGTTAGGGGTTGATATGGACCCATATGTTTAATGCTGTGGTTAGGTTTACCTTAATACTCCTTTTTGTAGTTGTGGATGCTTGCAATAGGGGTTAATCATAAGTGGGATGCTTGTCCAAGTTAGGACAGTAACCAAGTACCGGTCCACCCACATATCAAATTATCAAAGTACCGAACGCGAATCTTATGAACGTGATGAAACTAGCTTGACGATAATTCCCAATGTGTCCTCGGGAGCTCCTTCTTCATTATTAGAATTTGTCCAGGCTTATCCTTTGCTACATAAAGGATTGGGACACCTTGCTGCACTTTATTTACTTTATTTACTTTTTGCTCGTTACTATTTATCTTATCGCAAAACTATCTATCACCTACTATTTCAGTGCTTGCAGAGAAAACCTTACTGAAAACCGCTTATCATTTCCTTCTGCTCCTCGTTGGGTTCGACACTCTTACTTATCGAAAGGACTACGATAGATCCCCTATACTTGTGGGTCATCAGGGATCATGATGATGGAGATCATGGGGTCATGATGGTGATGATGATGATCATGGCGCCCCGAAGATGGAGATCAAAGGAGCAAAATGATATTGGCCATATCATGTCACTATTTGATTGCATGTGATGTTTTATCATGTTTTTGCATCTTATTTGCTTATAATGACGGTAGTAAATGAGATGATCCCTCATAACAATTTCAAGAAAGTGCTCCCCCTAACTATGCGCCGTTGCGAAATTTCGTTGTTTCGAAGCACCACGTGATGATCGGGCGTGATAGATCCTAACGTTCACATACAACGGGTGTAAGCCAGATTTACACATGCAAAACACTTAGGTTGACTTGACGAGCCTAGCATGTACAGACATGGCCTCGGAACACAAGAGACCGAAAGGTCGAGCATGAGTCATATAGAAGATACGATCAACATGGAGATGTTCACCGATGATGACTAGTCCGTCTCACGTGATGATCGGAGACGGTCTAGTTGACTTGGATCATGTATCACTTAGATGACTAGAGGGATGTCTATCTGAGTGGGAGTTCATTAAATAATTTGATTAGATGAGCTTAATTATCATAAACTTAGTCTAAAACCTTTGCAAAATGTCTTGTAGATCAAATGGCTCACGTTGATGTCAACCTCAACTTCAACGCATTCCTAGAGAAAACCAAGCTGAAAGATGATGGCAGCAACTATATGGACTGGGTCCGGAACCTGAGGATCATCCTCATAGCTGCCAAGAAAGCATATGTCCTAGAAGCACCGGTAGGTGAAGCACCCGCCCCAGTGAACCAAGATGTCATGAATGCTTGGCAGTCGCGTGTTGATGATTACTCCCTCGTTCAGTGCGGCATGCTTTACAGCTTAGAACCGGGGCTCCAAAAGCGTTTTGAGCAACACGGAGCATATGAGATGTTCCAAGAGCTGAAAATGGTTTTCCAAGCTCATGCCCGGGTCGAGAGATATGAAGTCTCCGACAAGTTCTACAGTTGTAAGATGGAGGAAAATAGTTCTATCAGCGAGCACATACTCAAAATGTCTGGGTTGCACAACTGTTTGTCCCAGCTGGACATTAACCTCTCGGATGAGGCGGTCATTGAAAGAATCCTTCAGTCGCTCCCACCTAGCTACAATAGCTTTGTGATGAACTACAATATGCAAGGGATGGCGAAAACTATTCCTGAGGTATTTTCATTGATGAAGTCAGCAGAGGTAGAAATCAAAAGGGAACATCAAGTGTTGATGGTCAATAAAACCACTAGTTTCAAGAAAGGCAAGGGTAAGAAGAACTTCAAAAAGACGGCAAGGGAGTTGCCCCGCCCGGTAAACCAGTTGCCGGGAAGAAGCCAAAGCACGGACCCAAACCTGAGATTGAGTGCTGTTATTGCAAGGGGAACGGTCACTGGAAGCGGAACTGCCCCAAGTACTTAGCGGATAAGAAGGCCGGCAACACCAAAGGTATATATGATATACATGTTATTGATGTGTACCTTACCAGTACTCGTAGTAGCTCCTGGGTATTTGATATCGGTGCGGTTGCTCATATTTGTAACTCAAAACAGGAGCTGTGGAATAAGAGGAGACTGGCGAAGGACGAGGTGACGATGCGCGTCGGGAATGGTTCCAAAGTCGATGTGATCGCCGTCGGCACGCTACCTCTACATTTACCTACGGGATTAGTTTTAACCTCAATAATTGTTATTTAGTGCCAGCTTTGAGCATGAACATTATATCTGGATCTCGTTTAATACGAGATAGCTACTCATTTATATCCGAGAATAATGGTTGTTCTATTTATATGAGAGATATGTTTTATGGTCATGCCCCGCTGGTCAATGGTTTATTCTTAATGAATCTCGAACGTGATGTTACACATATTCATAGTGTGAATACCAAAAGATGTAAGATTGATAATGATAGTCCCACATATCTATGGCACTGCCGCCTTGGTCACATTGGTGTCAAACGCATGAAGAAGCTGCATACATATGGACTTTTGGAGTCTCTTGATTTCGAATCATTTGACACGTGCGAACCATGCCTCATGGGCAAAATGACCAAGACTCCGTTCTCCCGAACAATGGAGCGAGCAACCAACTTATTGGAAATTATACATACTGATGTGTGCGGTCCAATGAGCGTTGAGGCTCGCGGTGGCTATCGTTATGTTCTCACCCTCACTGATGACTTTAGTAGATATGGGTATGTCTACTTAATGAAACACAAGTCTGAGACAAAAGTTCAAGGAATTTCAGAATGAGGTAGAGAATCAACGTGACAGAAAAATAAAGTTCTTACGATCAGATCGCGGAGGAGAATATTTAAGTCACGAGTTTGGAACGCACTTAAGGAAATGTGGAATTGTTTCACAACTCAGGCTGCCTGGAACACCTCAGCGTAACGGTGTGTCCGAACGTAGTAATCGCACTCTATTGGATATGGTGCGGTCTATGATGTCTCTTACCGACTTACCGCTAGCATTTTGGGGATACGCTTTAGAGACAGCTACATTCATTTTAAATAGGGCACCATCTAAATCCGTTGAGACGACACCGTATGAATTATGGTTTGGAAAGAAACCTAAGATGTCGTTTCTAAAAGTTTGGGGATGCAATGCTTATGTCAAGAAACTTCAACCTGAAAAGCTCGAACCCAAGTCGGAAAAATGCGTCTTCATAGGATACCCTAAGGAAACCATTGGGTATACCTTCTACCTCAGATCCGAAGGCAAGATCTTTGTTGCCAAGAACGGGTCCTTTTTGGAGAAAGAGTTTCTCTCGAAAGAAGTAAGTGGGATGAAAGTGGAACATGATGAAGTACTACCTCTTGAACCGGTAAGTAGCACAGCTCAGGAAGATGTTCTTGTGGTTCCTGCACTGACTAGAGAGGAAATTAATGATGATGATCAAGGTATTTCAGATCAAGTTACTACTAAACTTCGTAGGTTCACAAGGACATGTTCCATACCAGAGTGGTATGGCAACCCTGTCCTGGAAATCATGTTGTTGGACAACGGTGAATCTTCGAACTATGAAGAAGCGATGGCGGGCCCAGATTCCAACAAATGGCTTGAAGCCATGAAATCCGAGATAGGATCCATATATGAAAACAAAGTATGGACTTTGACAGACTTGCCCGATGATCGGCGAGCGATAGAAAATAAATGGATTTTTAAGAAGAAGACGGACACGGATGGTAATGTTACCATCTATAAAGCTTGACTTGTCGCTAAGGGTTATCGGCAAGTTCAAGGGGTTGACTACGATGAGACTTTCTCTCCCGTAGCGAAGCTGAAGTCCGTCCGAATCATGTTAGCAATTGCCACATACTATGATTATGAGATATGGAAAATGGACGTCAAAACGGCATTCCTTAACGGCTATCTTAAGGAAGAACTGTATATGATGCAGCCGGAAGGTTTTGTCGATCCTAAGAATGCTAACAAGGTATGCAAGCTCCAGCGATCCATTTATGGGCTGGTGCAAGCATCTCGGAGTTGGAACATTCGCTTTGATGAGATGATCAAAGCATTTGGGTTTATGTTGTCTTATGGAGAAGCCTGCGTTTACAAGAAAGTGAGTGGGAGCTCTGTAGCATTTCTCATATTATATGTGGATGACATACTTTTGATGGGAAATGATATAGAACTTTTGGACAACATAAAGGCCTACTTGAATAAGTGTTTTTCAATGAAGGACCTTGGAGAAGCTGCTTATATATTAGGCATCAAGATCTATAGAGATAGATCGAGACGCCTCATAGGTCTTTCACAAAGCACATACCTTGATGAGATATTGAAGAAGTTCAATATGGATCAGTCCAAGAAGGGTGACGGTGTCCTGGACTAGGGGGTACTCACCACGTCGTCTCCCAATCAGTTGGATTGGGCCGAGGATCCCCATGACCGTATACTCATGGGCCAGTCCGGACAGTTGCCGCATACAAGGAAGATTCCACAAGACTTGGCGATCAAGACAAGGACTCCTCCCCCACTGGCGTATTCGGTTAGGACTCTTGTTATCCTAGGCCTCTAGTGCATTATATAAACCGGGGCCAGGCTAGTCGATAGACATATACAACAACAATCATACCACAGGCTAGCTTTTAGGGTTTAGCCTCTATGATCTCCTGGTAGATCTACTCTTGTACTACCCATATCATCAATATTAATCAAGCAGGACGTAGGGTTTTACCTCCATCAAGAGGGCCCGAACCTGGGTAAAACATCGTGTCCCTTGCCTCCTGTTACCATTGATCCTAAGACGCACTGCTTGGGACCCCCTGCCCGAGATCCGCCGGTGGTGACGTCGGCTTCTTCGTCACCAGCTTGACTGGTCACCTTGGCTTGACCGAGGACTGCGCCCTACCTCCGATCGTCATGTTCGGATGAAGGCCTTCATCAACACCAACTCCGATCTCTATCAAGATCATGGAGGAGTCATCCATGGAGCTCGGGGGCTCAACGTCAACATTGCCCTTAGGCGACCGTGCTGTTTTTCTGGACAACAAACTTGTATCCGCCGCCACCGCCTCCTCGAGTGTCGCCTAAACGATTACTTCGGTGGAATTATGCGGAATTAAGTCTACAACAACCCTGCAAAGATTTCGTCGAGTTCCGATTGAGGAATCTCCGGCAATCTCCGATATACCGGAGCCCTGTTGAATCTGGACGAGAATCTGGACGAGTTTAGGGCGTGGTATCCAGCGTCTAGCTCGGATGTCCTT
Source organism: Triticum aestivum (assembly GCF_018294505.1). NCBI lineage: Eukaryota > Viridiplantae > Streptophyta > Magnoliopsida > Poales > Poaceae > Triticum > Triticum aestivum. The sequence continues at coordinate 436,518,575 of NC_057795.1, forward strand.
TGGAGGATCCAACCGTTGATTTGCTGCGGAATTCCCTTATCTACCACCTGCCAAAAATTCAGCTCGATCCGACCGTCCAAACTCCGGGAAACTTCTAATTAGTGCATCACTTTTTGGATCTATTTTCTGCGCGAAAACGAACCCGACCCGAGTTCGTCTTTTTTATGAACGGGATTTCGGACATCCTTTTTGAAGGAAGTTTTGTATGGGGTATTGTGTTTTGTTCCCGAACACATCCCACTAATTTTAAGATCTTTTGAACATGATCTTCAACATCATGCTGGTGTCAAACCAGTCCGGCAATATTGCTCCATGGTTGCTGACCTGCGCTAGACACGTCGTCACTTTGTTGAACCAAACTCAACTTCTTCTGATCATCATCTTGGCAAGCCGAACAAGAGTCCGGCATCGCGAAGGATAAATCATCACCAACATCGCCACCCCACGGATTACACGGAGCGGGCATACTAGCATCGCCGCACGGTCGCTTCATCATGCCGGCATCGACCACGTCACGACCTGCATCGGCAGGGCCGCACTATTGCTTCTTCAAGGTGGTGTCCATCACGCCGACCTACTTCGACATCTCGGCTGGACCGGGGGCTTTGCCATCCCTTCGTCAACCTACTCCGGACACTTCGGCATCACTAGCCGACCAGGCATGGGTGCGCGGATCGAGTCCCTATTTTGGGAATCACCTTCCTTCGGATTGCTACAACAAATAAACCAGATGCTATTAATCCTAGTATTTCTTTTTGCTTGTTTGGGTTAAATTTTTCCCAAGGAATTATTACTCTGGTTAGTCCAGCATATATACACAGGTCTATCAAATGGTGGCCGCATTATCGATGGTCGCATGATGGTTCGGTCAGTTTCCGTACACAGTTCGGCGAACGCCGCATCCGGAACTCGGACCGACCTGTGAATCCAGGCTTTGCCACGCCTTTATTGCATTACGCCGACGACCTGCATCGACATCGACTTCGGCGCCAGGCCATATTTCTTTTACTACTCACTTTGCATATATTATTTATTATGCAATATTTTTTTAATTCCTATTATTACTATTATCCCCGGTCTACACTATTTTTTGTGCACAGGAAAATGATCCAGCCGGACTATATCCTTTGACGTCACCTCGGCTGGACGGGGGGCTTCGTCAACACTTCATTACCCCATGCCGGGGACTTCGGCATCACTCTGCCGTCCTGCATTAACCGTGCTATGTCACCACTTAGGAGTGCCGAGCTCCTTGCTCCACCACCTCGGGACCGGCTTGGGGGATGGAACCTTGTCCCGCATCAAGCTCGGACCGCGTCGTCAATACCGAACACATTAACCAGCTAAGTTGCCTTCATGCTCAAAGTTTTAAATTTCTAACTTGTGTTCGGTTCGACCAAGAATTATACTTTTTTGTAAAAAAGTTGCTTGTAAAAATTTTCCTTGTCGAAACTTTGTTCGCACACACTTGACGCGCTACCCGCGCTCATTATACCTAGGGGCTTCTTTAACAGAAGCTTATTAATACGGGCTTCATGCCCAACACATGTGTCACACTTCTGCATGTACCTTTTATTCACCATTATATGCATCGATATGACTTAAGTTTTGGCCAAGCTGGGTTGCCTGGCTCCTGTGCTTACCCCTACGTTCCCGATTGTTCGGCTAGGTGGTAAAGGGAGCACCTCTGCGATTGTTACTGCCGGGTCAGCCGGATGTGTACCTCAGACTGGGTGAAGCCGAAAGCTAGCGTTCTTAAGGGAATACTCGGTCGGTGAACTAAAAGATGATTTCTTACCTATTTATTTACATGCCCCCAGATGTTTTTCTGCTCTTTTCGCAGTCCAGACATGCACTTTAGGGCATGCCTCCCAGGGAAAGGAACCCCTAACGGAACTATTCTCCCTCGAAGATGTTTCTTACTAACCATGTAATATAACATAACTAGTTGGGCACTTGTCTGATAAAGCACTAATGACCCCTACGCCTGGTCTCCACGCATGCCCCGGTTTTTATAACCGCGAGGGTATTCGGACACACTCCGGACTATTGGGTCCAGAGGTTGAAGCGAAAAGGTCCGCTACGACAAACGATCTACAATCCGGCTAGAAGGCATTCTACATGTCACCTTACATTTTATAGTCAACTTTTACCCAAGTCGCTTGGGGGCTCTTATGTTTATTTGAGCCATTTCATACTAAGTGTTTTTCGTCTTAGTCGTTGCAAAGTTAAAGCATGGCAGAAGCACTTTTCGGATTGGCACCGAACACTTGATCTTGTTCGGACGTCATGTTTTTACTGACGTTTTTTGGTTTTCCAAGCTTTTGGCACTTTTAACTATTTGTGTGTTTTCAGCACAAGCCTCGCAGTGCAACGCCGGACACCTTTAGAGATTCGGCAAAAACATTCTCGGATATTTCTATATATGCATCAGCTTCGAATTGTGTCTTCGGTCAATAGTTGGGTTGCCCGGCTCCCGCGCTTGCCTCCTACGCTCCGCTTTGTTCGGCTAGGTGTGCAAAGGGAGAACCACTGCGATTGTGCTTCCAGCTCGCATGGTCAAGCACCTCAGTGGAGAAAGACGAAAACTGACTGTCACAATAGGTGTAAACTGGTCAGCGATCCGATGACTATATTAAATGATGGGCCATTCATAACATTGGCCGAAGTGTTTCCGGCTTGACCTCGACTGTCGCCGAACACTACCAGGGGCTATTAACTGGCCTCCCAAACTAAATCCTCGATATTTTGCTCTTACATTGGAGCTGAGGTTTCATGATCATGCTTAGCATGACAACCCAAAGAAAGGAACCGATAGCGGGACTATTTCCTTCGGAAGACATTTCTTCTGTTAAACAACAATATAACATATCTCTCTGCGTACCTTTGTTTATAAAACCGTATGGCCAGATTGCCTTGTTTGTCATAAATCTTTGCCCTCATAAAGGCTTTATAAAGTAGGACAAACACTCCTCGGCTACTGGCCGAGGAGGTTGAAGCCGATGGTCGGTCAACAAAGTTTTGTACAATGCGGATCCAAGCATTAATGACATCAAGTATTTGGATACATTGAGTCATTACATATAATTTGTGATTTTACTATGGATATTGATCCTTAATTCGGCCACTCGTGCCCGCATTAAGGCTCGGGGGCTACTGGGCTTCAGGCTTATTATTTACAAATATTAAAGGGGCACATTGATCCCCTGATCTGGTGTTGCCACCCGACCAGTGTCTCGGGGGCTACTGCATTGCTTGTTCTATGCAGAAAATCTTAAGTGCAATACAGTTTCCGAGGAGATTTTGATCCTCAGGTTGATCGGCCGCACCCAACCTGAGTCTCGAGGACTGAGCACGCCGCTTTTTGTGTCCCGAAGTATTCTGCCGAGCTACGACTTGATCCTCAGACCGATTTTGCAAATCAACCTGAGTCTCAGCGGCTACGGGGATCAGCGGTCTTATGTCATCCTTCAGGTGCATCTCGGGTTTTAGATCGATACATACCTTAAGGGCTACTGGCTATATATCTCGTCAGAGAATAAATTACATCAATAAAAAACATTGACCAAAAATCAGCCCATGACCGAGGTGCTTAACCACCTCGGAAGCAGTTCGACTTGTAGCTCGGATGCAAGTGGCTGGCTCCTTAGAGGGCATTTCCGGCATTAAGCTCGGTTAAACTCCTTCAAACTTCTTTGAACCAAGGTGATTTATGACACCTGGGATAAAGTCCGGCATTGGAGCTCAGATACATAGTCCGGCGTTGGAGCTCAAATACAGTCTGGCCTTGGAGCTCCGATACATAGTCCGGCGTTAGAGCTGGGAAGCAGTCCGGCATTGGTGCTCGGCTGTAAAAGATACCTCGAATGCAGTCCGGTGTTGGAGCTGGGATGCAAGAGGACGTTGCCACCCGGGAATAACTTCAAACCCGAGGCATGGCATAAAAATAACAAGGCATTGATAAAGGCCGTAAACTTAAAAGGGCTCCTCGGATACCCAACGCGTGAACTCGTCGAATGCATTTCGGCGATCCTCAAGATCGAAGATGAGAAGATTTGTTGAACCAGTTTTCAAGACCGACGACCGAAGATGAAGAACAGTTCGGAAGAATCGAGGAGCGTCCCCAACTTGAAGACCGGTTCAGGGGGCTACTGACGGTGTCCTGGACTAGGGGGTACTCACCACGTCGTCTCCCGATCAGTTGGATTGGGCCGAGGATCCCCATGGCCATATACTCATGGGCCAGTCCGGACAGTTGCCGCATACAAGGAAGATTCCACAAGACTTGGCGATCAAGACAAGGACTCCTCCCCCACCGGCGTATTCGGCTAGGACTCTTGTTATCCCAGGCCTCTGGTGCATTATATAAACCGGGGCCAGGCTAGTCGATAGACATATACAACAACAATCATACCACAGGCTAGCTTTTAGGGTTTAGCCTCTATGATATCGTGGTAGATCTACTCTTGTACTACCCATATCATCAATATTAAGCAAGCAGGACGTAGGGTTTTACCTCCATCGAGAGGGCCCGAACCTGGGTAAAACATCGTGTCCCTTTCCTCTTGTTACCATTGATCCTAAGACGCACTGCTTGGGACCCCCTACCCGAGATCCGCCGGTTTTGACACCGACAAAGGGGTTCTTGCCTGTGTTGCAAGGTGTGAAATTGAGCTCGACTCAATCCCCAACCACGACAGAAGATAAAGAAAAGATGAGTGTCATCCCCTATGCCTCGGCCATAGGGTCTATTATGTATGCCATGCTGTGTACCAGACCTGATGTAAACCTTGCCGTAAGTTTGGTTGCAAGACACCAAAGTAATCCCAGCATGGAGCACTGGACAACGGTCAATAATATCTTGAAGTACCTGAAAAGGACTAAGGATATGTTTCTCGTTTATGGAGGTGACGAAGAGCTCGTCGTAAAGGGTTACGTCGATGCTAGCTTCGACACAGATCTGGATGACTCCAAGTCACAAACCGGATACGTGTATATTTAGAATGGTGGGGCAGTAAGCTGGTGCAGCAGCAAGCAGAGCATCATGGCGGGATCTACATGTGAAACGGAGTACATGGCAGCCTCGGAGGCAGCACATGAAGCAATCTGGATGAAGGAGTTCATCACCGACCTAGGAGTTATTCCCAATGCGTCAGGGCCGATCACTCTTTTCTGTGACAACACTGGAGCTATTGCCCTTGCCAAGGAGCCCAGGTTTCGCAAGAAGACCAGGCACATCAAGCGTCGCTTCAACTCCATTCGTGAAAATGTTCAAGATGGAGACATAAATATTTGCAAAGTGCATACGGATCTGAATGTCGCAGATCCATTGACTAAACCTCTTCCGCGAGCAAAACATGATCAACACCAGAACTCTATGGGTGTTCGATTCATCATAGTGTAGCTAGATTATTGACTCTAGTGCAAGTGGGAGACTGTTGGAAATATGCCCTAGAGGCAATAATAAAATGATTATTATTATATTTCCTTGTTCATGATAATTGTTTGTTGTTCATGCTATAATTGTATTAACTGGAAACATTGATACATGTGTGAATACATAGACCACAACATGTCCCTAGTGAGCCTCTAGTTGACTAGCTCGTTGATCAATAGATAGTCATGGTTTCCTGACTATGGACATTGGATTTCATTGATAACGGGATCACATCATTAGGAGAATGATGTGATGGACAAGACCCAATCCTAAGCATAGCACAAAGATCGTGTAGTTCGTTTGCTAAAGATTTTCTAATGTCAAGTATCAGTTTCTTAGACCATGAGATTGTGTAACTCCCAGATACCTTAGGAGTGCTTTGGGTGTACCAAACGTCACAACGTAACTAGGTGACTATAAAGGTACACTACAGGTATCTCCGAAAGTCTCTGTTGGGTTGACACGAATCGAGACTGGTATTTGTCACTCCATATGACGGAGAGGTATTTCTGGGCCCACTCGGTAATGCATCATCATAATGAGCTCAATGTGACCAAGTGGTTGGTCATGGGATCATGCATTATGTAATGAGTAAAGTGACTTGCCGGTAACGAGATTGAACGAGGTATTGGGATACCGACGATTGAATCTCGGGCAAGTAACGTACCAATTGACAAAGGGAATTGCATACGGGATTACTTGAACCCTCGACATCGTGGTTCATCCAATGAGATCATCGAGGAGCATGTGGGAGCCAATATGGGTATCCAGATGCCGATGTTGGTTATTGAACGGAGAGCCATCTCGGTCATGTCTGCGTGTCTCCCGAACCCGTAGGGTCTACACACTTAAGGTTCGGTGACGCTGGGGTTGTAGAGATATTAGTATGCGGTAACCCGAAAGTTGTTCGGAGTCCCGGATGAGACCCCGGACGTTATGAGGAGTTCCGGAATGGTCCAGAGGTGAAGATTTGTATTTAGGAAGTCCAGTTCGGCCACCGGGAAAGTTTTGGGGGTCACCGGTATTGTACCGGGACCTACGGAAGGGTCCCGGGGGGTCCACCGGATGGGGCCACCTATCCCGGAGGGCCCCATGGGCTGAAGTAGGAAGGGAACCTGCCCCTGGTGGGCTGGTGCGCCCCCCTTGGGCCTCCCCCTGCGCCTAGGGTTGGAAACCCTGGGGGTGGGGGCGCACCACCTGACTTGGGGGGGGGGGGCAAGTCCCCCCCTTTGGCCGCCGCCCCCCTCCCTAGAGATTGGATCTCTAGGGGACCGCCCCCAGGGCCCCTATATAAAGAGGAGGGGAGGGAGGGCTGCGCACCAAAGCCCCTGGCACCTCCCTCTTCCCCCCGTAACACCTCTCCCTCTCGCTGAGCTTGGCGAAGCCCTACCGAGATCCCCGCTACTTCCACCACCACGCCGTCGTGCTGCTGAATCTCCATCAACCTCTCCTTCCCCCTTGCTGGATCAAGAAGGATGCGACGTCTCTCCCAACCATACGTGTGTTGAACACGGAGGTGCCGTCCGTTCGGCGCTAGGATCATCGGTGATTTGGATCACGACGAGTACGAGTCCATCAACCCCGTTCTCTTGAACGCTTCCGCTCGCGATCTACAAGGGTATGTAGATGTACTCCTCTCTATCGTTGCTAGATGACTCCATAGATTGATCTTGGTGATGCGTAGAAATTTTTTATTTTCTGCTACGTTCCCCAACAGCTACTACACGAGCCATTGATATACATTTTTTTTGCAAAGGCAACTTTAGACTATTGTTCATGATGATGAGTGTAATATGATCCAAATTCACCAACCCAAGTCCGATCATCACGTGAGACGAGTTGGTTTCAATGGTGAACATCTCCATGTTGATCATATCTACTATATGACTCATGTTCAACCTTTCGGTCTCTTGTGTGCCGAGGCCATGTCTGTACATGCTAGGCTGGTCAAGTTTAACCCAAGTGTTCTGCATGTTCAAAACTGGCTTGCACCCGTTGTATGCGAACGTAGAGTCTATCACACCAGATCACCACGTGGTGCTTCGAAATGACGAACTTCCGCAATGGTGCACACTTGGGGAGAACACAATTGTATCTTGAAATTTTAGTGAGGGATCACCTTATAATGCTACCCTCGTCCTAAGCAAAATAAGATGCATAAAAGGCAAATCATAAGTGACATGATATGACCATCAACTTGTGCTTTGGATCTCCATCTCCAAAGCACCGGCATGATCTCCATCGTCACCGGCATGACACCATGATCTCCATCATCTTGTCGCCATCAGGGTTGTCACGCCAACCATGATTCTACTACTATTGCTACCGTTTAGCGATAAAGTAAAGCATTACATAGCTCTTAATGATTGACACACAGGTCATACAATAATTAAAGACAACCCTATGGCTCCTGTCGGTTGCCGTATGCATCGATATGCATGTCAATATAAACTATTACAAACATGAGCATCTCATACATCAAATATATTTCATCATGTCTTTGGCCATATCATATCACAACATACCCTACAAAAGCAAGTTAGACGTCCTCTAATTTGTTGTTGCATGTTTTACGTGGCTGCTATGAGTATCTAGCAAGAACAACTCTTACCAACGCAAAACTACAATGGTGATATGCAAGTTGCTATTTAACCTTCTAAAAGGACCGCCTTCGTCGAATCTGATTCAACTAAGGTGGGAGAGATAGACACCCGCTAGCCCTCTTATGCAACAAAGTCACATGTCTGTCAGCCAGCCAGTCACCGGTCTCATGTATGTGGACATGTAAAGTTGGTCCGGGCCGCTTCATCCCACAATACCACTGAATCAAGAAAAGACCAAGGAAGGAAGCAATCTGAATATCGACACCCACAAACTCCTTTGTGTTCTATTCGTGATATCATCTACGCATAGACCAAGCACTGATACCACAGTTGGGGAACGTTGCATGGGAAACAAAAAATTTCCTATGCTCACCAAGATCACTCTAGGAGATGACTATGAGAGGAGAGATTGCATCTACATACCCTTGTAGATTGGTAAGCAGAAGCATTAAGATATGCGGTTGATGTAGTCGAACGTCTTCGCGATCCAATCACGATCTGTCCCGCGAACTCCCGATCCAACTACCAAACGGACGACACCTCCGCGTTCAACACACACATAGCTTGATGACGCCTTCACCTCCTTGATCCAGCGAGCGATGGTGAAGTAGTAGCTTGAGTCCTCCGGCAGCACGATGGCGTGATGGCGGCAGCGGTGGAGAAATCTCAGCCCTGCTTCGCCAAGCCTCATGGAGAAGAAGAAGGACTATGATGGAGAGCGAGGGCAGCGCCGTGGCATAGATGGGTGCGGCTGCCCTCCCTCTACCCCTCTATATATAGGGGGAAGGGAGGAGGAGGGGCGCCCTAGGGGAGACGGCGGACACCAGGGGAAAACCCTAGAAGGGTTTTGGTGCGCCTCCCCCCCGGGAGCCTTGACCCCTAAGGAAAAGGGGGTGGCTGCCCTAGGGGAGCGCCCCCACCCCTTCTCCTTGCGTGGGAAAGGGTGAGGGGGCGCATAGCCCCTTAGTGGGCTGGTTTGCCCCCTCCTCTTGGCACATGGGCCCCCCAACACTTGCCCCCCCCCCCCCCCCCCCCCGAAACCCCTTTCGGTGATGTTGATCATCACCCGATACCCCCGGAATAATTCCGGACTCCAATATCCTTTGTCCAATATATCAATCTTCAGCTCTAGACCATTCCGAAGTTCCTCGTCATGTCCGGGTTCTCATCCGGGACTCCGAACAACCTTTGGTAACCACCATAATGACTGAACTATACTTATATCGTCACCAAACGTTGAAGTGTGTAGACTCTACGGGTTCGAGAACTATACATACATGGCCGAGACACCTCTACAATAAATAACCAATAGAGGGACCTGGATGCCCATATTGGTTCCTACATATTCTACGAAGATCTTATCAATCGAACCTCATTGTCAAGGATTCTGCTAATCCCATATGCAGTTCCCTTTATTTATCGGTAGCATACTTCCCCGAGATTCGGTCATTGGTATCCCCATACCTAGTTCAATCTTGTTACCGGCAAGTCTCTTTACTCGTTCCGTAATACAAGATCGCGTGGCTAACTCATTAGTCACATTGCTTGCAATCTTATGGTGATGTTGTATTACCGAGTGGGCCCTGAGATACCTCTTCATCATACAGAGTGACAAATCCCAGTCTTGATCCATGACAACTCAACAGACACCCTCAGAGATACCTATAGATCACCTTTATAGTCACCCAGTTACGTTGTGACGATTGGTACACACAAGGTATTCCTCCGGTGTTAGTGAGTTGCATGATCTCATGGTCATAGGAACATATACTTGACATGCAGAAAATGATAGCAATAAACTTAACACGATCATAAGCTACATTTATAGTTTGGGTCTTGTCCATCACATCATTCTCCTAATGATGTGATCTCGCTATCAAATGACAACTCATATCTATGGCTAGGAAACCATAGCCATCTTTGATCAATGAGCTAGTCCTAGAGGCTTGCTAGGGACATATTTTTGTCTATGTATCCACACATGTATTTGAGTTTCCGGTCAATACAATTATAGCATGGATAATAAACGATTATCATGAACAAGGAAATATAATAATAACCACTTTATTATTACCTCTAGGGCATATTTCCAATAGTTAGCGCAATCCGCATGGAGTCCGCCACCACAGACCAGAGTGATGAAGATGGTCAAGCCCCAAGATCTGCCATTGTGAATGACCTCCAAGGCCATGGCAGCACCACCATTGATAACCCACAAGTACAGGGGATCGCAATAGTTTTCGAGGGTAGAGTATTCAACCCAAATTTATTGAGTCGACACAAGGGGAGAGAAAGAATATTCTCAAGTATTAGCAGCTGAGTTGTCAATTCAACCATACCTAAAAGACTTAGTATCTGCAGCAAAGTGTCTAGTAGCAAAGTAGTATGGAAGTAACGGTAACTGTGGCAAAAGTAACAATACCAGTTTTGTAGCAACTGTAACAGTGGCAACGGAAAAGTAACTTAGCAAAGATCAATATGTGAAAATCTCATAGGCAATGGATCAATGATGGATAATTATGTCGGATGGTATTCATCATGCAACAATTATAACCTAGGGTGACACAGAACTAGCTCCAATTCATCAATATAATGTAGGCATGTATTCCGAATATAGTCATACATGCTTATGGAAAAGAAATTGCATGACATCTTTTGTCCTACCCCCCCCCCCCCATGGCAGCGGGGTCCTAATGGAAACTAAGGGATATCCCATGGCAGAGGGGTCCTAATGGAAACTAAGGGATATTAAGGCCTCCTTTTATAGAGAACCGGACCAAAGCATTAGTACTTATTGAATACATGAACTCCTCAAATTACGGTAATCACCGGAAAGAATCCCAATCATTGTCACCTTGGGGTCTGCAGATCATAACTCATAATAGGTGTCTACAACTTGCAAGATCGGATCAAGAACACAAATATATTCATGGAAACATAAAGGGTTCAGATCTGAATTCATGCCACTCGGGCCCTAGTGACAAGCATTAAGCACAGCAAAGTCATAGCAACATCAATCTCAGAACATAGTGGGTACTAGGGATCAAACCCTAAAAAAAACTAACTCGTTTACATGATAAATCTCATCCCATCACCGTCCAGGAAGCCTGCGATGGAATTAGTCACGCACGGCAGTGAGCATCATGAAATTGGTGATGGAGGATGGTTGATGATGATGACGGCAACGGATTCCCCTCTCCAGAGCCCCGAAGGGACTCCAGATCTTCCCTCCCGATGAAGAACAAGAGGCGGCGGCGGCTCCGTATCGTAAAACATGATGAATCCTTCTCTCTGATGTTTTCTCCCCGAACGTGAATATATGGAGTTGGAGTTGAGGTCGGTGGAGGTCCAAGGGACTCACAAGGCAGGGGGCGCGCCCTCCACCCTTGTGGAGAGTAGGTGGGGCCCCCTCGGTTGATTCTTTCGCCAATATTTTTTATTAATTCCAAGAAATATTCTCCGTGAATTTTCAGGTCATTCTGAGAACTTTTATTTCTGCACAAAAATAACATCTAGGCAATTCTGCTCAAGACAGCGTCAGTCCGGGTTAGTTCCATTCAAATCATGCAAATTAGGGTCCAAAACAAGGCAAAAGAGTTTGGAAAAGTAGATACGATGGAGATGTATCAACTCCCCCAAGCTTAACCCATTGCTTGTCCTCAAGAAATTCAACTGAAAGTGATAAAGAGAAACTTCTACAAATCTGTTTGATGTTGTTGTTGCAAATATGTATAGCCAGCATTCAGGTTTTCAGCAAAGATCATGAACTAACCATATTCACAATAACATCAAGGTCTCGCGTTTACTCATATCAATGTCATAATGTAGCGACCCGACCTCAAACGGTCAAGCCTCAGTGTATCCGTGCCATCACTAGATCAGTATGCTGGCACACACAGTACATCAATGTATATATCAAAGTGCAATCACATGTATAAATAATGTAAAACTGATATATACCTTGTAAGTCTTAGCGGAAACATACAAACGGGTGTGGAGTCCCATCAACGCCATCGGCAAGTTGAGTGTAGACCGTAACCCAACAACAAAACTCACTCGTCGGAGAAATTATCTACAACATAAGACATTGCAGCCATGTAGGTCAGTACATTGAATGTACCGGCAAGATCACTGTAAGAAAAACAGATGATAAAACTATACTATGTGCAATATGGCAACGTGGCTCTGTGTCTGAGTTTTTGCGTAAAAGCTGGTTTTATTTTCCCTACATCAAAAAAAAATAACCGGAGTCTATACTACGGAGTTATCTATCATGACATGGTTTCGCCAACCCATGTCTCATAGCCCAAATCATCATAAGTTACCCATAATTAAGTTATAAATCCGGTGTTGAGAGTTCCGAGATAGATCCAAGTCCAGATGCTCAAATTGTCCGTAACCGGGGACACGGCTAATCGATTAGGGTATAACCCTCTGCAGAGGTTTGTACACTTTACCTGCAAGATTCGATCCCTCTTTTTACGTTCTCGCACTTCAGGGTGTTTGAGAACAAGATGGCCGAAACATGGTCTTCCGAAGAGTTCACCTAACCACTGTCCGGTGCTCATCCAATCCTACCATAGTTCTACATTTTCTAGCACCGTCCCAGCCAGAGTCACAACTAAGGTCAACCAAGCCAGAGCCCATAGTGACTTGCAGTTGCACAGGTAAGCTTCTGGGCATGAAGTATTCTTCCGTCTCTTTGAGTCTGGGTGAAGCTTTCCGCAAGATGTCATGGCGCTTTTGCATGCATCCCGGCCATCCACTGGTTGCTCCAGGGTGCCCGTCAACCGTCCTTCACCCAGTAATGTGTATCCAATTCTTGTCTCGAGTCTCGAAATCTTGAGGTCCTGAAGATGCAATCCTCGCCGATGCCATCATGAAGTTGTCGTCATTGGCGTAGAGTCCTCCTTGTCACACCACTCCCGAGCACTCATACCAACCCCGTCTACTATAGCGTAGCATTGAAACTATATAACGTCCCGGGTTTGGTAACAGGGAGATGGGTTCCTACCTCATGCATTCTACTCAACTACAAGGATTCAATATCACTACTGGAGGGATTGTTGCGAAGATGAGACTAGATGCAATAAAAACATAGGTATGAAAAGCATGGTCAAAGTTAACTTGCCTGGTAAGTTGATGAAGATGAAAACGCTCTCGGAATAAGGACTTGGTAGAACTAATCATCACTCCGTTGAAAATCTATATTAACAGACATAGCATATACATAAGCAAAACACTCTAGCAATGAATTCTATCAATTATATTAACACTCAATCAAAATAAAAGCAACAACGAAATCCATAAGCTACCCAAATAGAAATCGAACGAAAATTTCAAGGAAAACTACAAGGAAACTATAGAGTTTTTACTACAAAAAACACAAAAGTAGTTTTTGACCTAATTTAAACATAAAAGCAAATATTTTTTAAACAAATAAGTTAATAGAAAATAAATAAAGTTTTATTAAAATAACAGAAATTATTTTTCATAAACTTTTCGTAGCAAAAAGAAACAAATGAAAAGCTTTTATAAAACTCCAACTAGGACCTATACACGTTTTCATACAAAGCTAAAGAAAATAATTTTTTAAAATAAGAATAAAATTGTCTACAATTAAATAACAGAAGCAAAACTAAATTTGTCAAAAGTGACAAAAAGAAATAATTTAAAAAGAATTAAAACTATAAAGAAAAGGCTAAAACAAAACTAGAACTAAAACAGTATTGTTTTGCCTAAACCTCTAATTTAAAATAAACTAAAAATAAATCACTATATGCTAATGGATAGACAAAACAATAACAAAACCTTAGCAAAAAACTCAATCAAAAATACCTTGTAAAACTCAAAATATGACCAAATTAGTGACTTGAACAAATTTTATCAAATTCAAATTTAAACTACTCAAATTTGAAAACTACGTACACAAACGGAAACTTCAAAAAATTTGTGACACAATGCAAAAATAATCACTCAATTTGGATTAAAAACCTTTAAGATATAGAATATCTAACATTGAAATTTTTCCGTTTTTAATAAGAGAAACGAAAACAAGAAGAAAAAAAGGGCAACATGGCCCATTGCTACCGGGCTTAGCGATGAGCGATATGTAGTTATACTATGCTAGGCCGATGATTAGCAGAAAACATGCGCGTACATTTTTAACAGAAGACCGACAAGCCGGTTTAAATCTAAACTGAAACAATACCGTAAACTAAAAACCGATCTAGAAGGAAAAAAATAACGCTTCGATCTAAAGTGAGAAAAAAACGGAGGAGGAGGTGCTCGTTGCTTACAAAGAAGAGAGGAGCTCGTGTAGGCAGCGACGGCTCCGATGACCGACGACGGAGACAGCGATGTCCAGTGGATGGGGAACTCCGAGGGGTGTCGGTGTCAAAACCGGCGGATCTCGGGTAGCGGTCCCGATATGTGCGTCTTAGGCTGATGGTAACATGAATCAAGGGACACAATGTTTACCCAGGTTCGGGCCCTCTCGATGGAGGTAAAACCCTACTTCCTTCTTGATTAATATTGAAGATATGAGTAGTACAAGAGTAGATCTACCACGAGATCGTAGAGGCTAAACCCTAAGAGCTAGCCTATCATGGTATGATTGTAATTGTGATCGGCCTTCTAAGGACCATCCTCTCCAGTTTATATAGACACTGGGGAGGGCTAGGGTTTACATGGAGTCAGTTACAAGGAAGGAAATCTAATATCTGGATCGCCAAGCTTGTCTTCCACGCAGAGGAGAGTCCCATCCGGACACGGGCCGAAGTCTTGAGTCTTGTATCTTCACACTTCGATAGTCCAGACAATGTATGTAGTCCGGCAGTCCGGATACCCCCTAATCCAGGACTCCCTCAATATCCCCTGAACCAGGCTTCAATGACGATGAGTCCGGCGTGCAGTCTTGTCTTCGGCATTACAAGGCGGGTTCCTTCTCCGAATACTCCAAGGTTATTTATCGAACACGTAGATCGTGTCCGGATCTGCAAGATGGTAAATTTGTTCTGCTTGTAGACTTTGTACGTCGTGCTCCTACATCATGGCCTGGTACAACACGAACCGGCGTTTCCTACTCCACCTCGACTCGTGTCGCGAGGCGGTTTTATTGGCACGCCCTGCCAAAGCAGAGATCGTGTTCCTCTAATCACGGGACCTCTCATCAATATGGGCACACGTGATCCCACGGCGACCGTTGGTATGACTCCATGTATTTTAGATAAGTCCCAAGCGGTCACGTTGAGGACTCTTGATATTCATCCTCTTTATAAAGGGGCTGAGGCCTACACCTCTTTTCCACCTCTCCTGCCCCTTCTCGCACCTCGAGCTCCAGCACTCAAAACCTAAGCCTCAACACCCCAGATCCTCCAGTATGTCCGGATCTGACGCAAAAGGCCGGTGGGTAGCCTCCTCAATCCAGGAGGAGGATATTACTAAGCTTAGGGAGGTCGGATACCTGACCACCGATATCCAACACAGGCTTCCTGCTCCAGGGCAGGTTATCCCCACGCCGGAGCCCAATGCGAGCGTCGTGTTCGTTCCTCACTTCCTCCGAGGTCTAGGCCTCACCCTCGACCCCTTTGTGAGGAGGATCATGTTCTACTACGGCTTGGATTTTCATGATCTGGCTCCAGACGCCATCCTCCACATCTCGTCGTTTATTATTGTGTGCGAGGCTTTTCTCCATGTCAACCCACACTTCGGCTTATGGCTCAAGACCTTCAATGTGACGCCGAAGATGATCGAGGGGCGACATGCGGAGTGCGGAGGTGCTGTAATAAGCAAGAACGTCGATGCCCCATGGCCAGAGGGCTCCTTTTCGGAAGTGTTCGATGTGTGGCAAACAGAGGTGGTTTTACGTCATGGTGCCTAGAGGCACAAAGTGGGCAGCCGCCCCCGAGTTCCGCTCGGGGCCTCCATCACAGTCAGCATCTTGGACCGACGTAGGACGGAATTACGGGCCTGCTGGCGATGTACCAGAACTGTAGAATCGTATTCGGGAGCTCATAGAGAGAGAGACATAAATCTCGTCAGCATAATGCAAGTGATGCTAATCCGGCGGACGCTGTCGTGCAAATGTCGGCCTCTCCGGATGTGGGAGTTTAATCCGGAGGGTCCATGGACTATTAAGCACTTCTTCGGCCTGAAGCTCGAAGGAATGTGTAAATTATTCTTAGGACCACAAGTAAAGTGTCCGGAAACCATCGAGGATGTGGGCCTAAGGTGCAATCGCCTAGACGCCCAAGTAAGTAACCTTAAAGCCGGACACTTCATTTATATTTATCATAATTGTAATTCTGAAAATCCCTCCGTGGCCAGGAATGGCTCAATAAGGCGGAGAGAATCAGGTGTCTGGCGCCACTTCCTGAAGGCTCACCTGGTCCAACCATCGCAAAGATGCTTGACCGGGCACTCAGCAAAATCCCCTCAAGGAAAGGCGAAGGAGAGGGTAGTGAAACCGCACCACGCACCCCGACCGGAGGAATCGCCACCTCTACTATGGAGGATAGCCAGGAAGGGGAGGTTAAAGTCTCCTCCCCACACGGGAAGAAGAGGGCGGCCCCCGAAGACTTGGAGGCGGAGGCGCCCAAGCAAGGGAAGAAGGTTTTTCTAGGGGGCTCTGCCACGACGGGCATCCCTACCATGTCGTGCCCACCAACGTGCCAGCCTCCACCGAGCCGTAAGTTAATCATTAATTCGAAGGTATGGCGTTACTCCGAGATCTGTAACCGAGACTTCGTCTTTTGTAGTCCAGCGAGAGCTCTTCTCAACAGAGTTTGTCCTCGGGGGACCTTCGTCCGGAGATGATGGAGAGTGAGACTCCGCCCACCTCTCCACTTCATGAAGCGGGCGACACAGAGGTGTCGTCATGGAGGAGTCCAGATCTTCCGAAGCCGAAAGCGAACACGTCAGTCACCCTGAGCCCGGAGCATTTGGCTCCCACGGGAGGCGAAGGGAAGGGTCCGACTCAGTTCGATGTCCAGCCGGACATACTGATAGGCTTTCTGGAGCGAGCCACACTCTCGGAGGAGCACCGCTCTTTAATGAGCACGGTGCTCACGAAGATTTCATCCGCTACCATAGGTTTGAATGAGGCATTCACAAGCCTGATCAAAGGCTTCGAGGTATGTGGTGAAAAAATGTACCTTTTTTTGTTAAGAAGCATGCGCTAGGTGTGCTCCCTATGGATAGTAGCCCCTAAGACTCTGGTTACCCGCTATAGGCGGCAATCGGGGGATCAATCATTAATGGTTGTGCTGTATATATGTGCAGGTATACAAGGATCCGACAGCTGAACAGTCTGTTGAAGTTGCCGAACTGAGAAAGCAGATCGGATCTATTGATGCCGATATCACGCTGGTGAACAGACGGCTGGAAGAATCCCAGGGTATGTACTCTGCTTCCCTTTTGATATTGTATAGGAAAATGCGAGAATGGCATGATGTTAATGCCCTATGTATGCACTGCAGATGGTGATGCTGGCGTGGAGGCCCTAAGGGCCGAGCTCGCTCAAGCCAAGGAACAAGCTCGGGCTAGCAATGCGGCTTCCCTAAAGGCGGCCGAGGAGTTGAGAGCCGAACATGCTGCTCATCGCTGAAGCGAGGAGAAGATAGCCGAGATGGCTGAGGAGTTGAAAAATGCCGCCGACCGGTATGTGCTCCTTGAAAAGGAGAGTAAGGCTAGTTCAGACGAGCTGGACAAGGCGCTTAATGCCGCCAAGGAGATGCGGACCGAGATCTGGGGTATGCGGGAGGAGCTCCAACAGGCTGACAAAATCGTGGCCGGGGGCTCCTACCTACTGCGGACCAAGTTTTTGGATCCAAAGTATGCTCCCCTAGCTGGGCGTTGGAGTCCTGCAGACACATATGCGGACTTGACGAAAAGTAAAGCTGACACTGCCAAGTTCTTCGAGGATCAAGGTGATAAGGAAGTGGAGAAGCTTTTTTGGTCGCAGTTCAATGCTCCCAACCGCTCGCTGCCATTGAATGAGAAGGTGGCTGCTGTGGCGGAGCTTCATAGGCTGTCCGGGCTAGCAATGTGGTCTGTAATAGACCATCTTTGGCCGAAGGGGCCCAAGCCGGACAGTTATTTTGGTTTGGTGCAACAATTCCTTGGGGCTGTGACTCAGATCGACGCCATGAGGAGGTCGGTGTGCATAGAGGGTGCGCGGATGGCTCTTGCCCGCGTAAAATCCTATTGGACTGATATGGAGGCCACCATTGTAGCGACCCAGGATCCGGCGGGAAGCCAATATCCGGCCGAGCACTACTTGGCGCAGGTCATAGAGGGTGCTCGCCTAATAGAGGCGCAATGCTCGAAGAATATTTTGTTTGAGTGATAATTCGAATTATTGTAAAAACAATGTTTATTTTGATTATGAGGCTATGCTTATACTTTTTACCTGAAAATATGATTGTGTCCCCTGTACGGCTATTCTTATATGTATAAGTAGTCTGAAAGATAGCAGTCATTGGCTTCAGCCCCCATGCATACAATGCGGGGGTGTTCGTGAAGAATATGCTTAATCACACTTGATCCAACGTCTGGGTCCATTAAGGAGGTGATCGCACGTCGAACTAGGCAACCAGACTATATAGCTTTAACACTTTCGCTTAGCCGTGGGGATATAATGGTGGGGCTACTATGTAGCCCCTGGTACCTTCGTGGGAATCCGAATACGGGCGCGTGTACATGGCCGGTAAACGGCCCTTCGTTAATGCAGAGGAATCCTAGAGATTCTGGTGAGTCTTCGAGTGGTTGAGCAGTCTCTCGCTATATCATGACGGTAAGTTTTCGGCTTTCTCTACTGAGGCGCTCATCCGGAATAACCAGGGCACAATCGCAGTAGTTCTCCTTTGGCCTGCCTTAGCCGATAATAACTGAACATAAGGCGGAAAACCCAGGAGCCGGGCAAACCCAACATTTGACCCAAGACATGATTCGGAGCTGATGCAAATAAGGCCAAACTCGTGACGCCGAACACTCCCGAAGGTGTTTGGACTTTATAACAGAAGATGGGCTAAAGAATGCCCATTCAATATGAACCCTGTGTTTCCAGGGACGTGCGGTAACCTGTCATGGCGAGATGCCAATAACGACAGGATCCTCTGTAGGTATGGAACCCATGGGATGGTTTAAACAACAAGAGGCAATAGAAAAGGTTTACACAGGGGCTTAATCTAAAAAGAAACCTGTTGAACGGGGCCCTGCTGCACGTCTGCGCCTTTATCTCCGTTGTGCCGTATCCTGGAAGGGTATCGCGCGAACATTGTCTGTGAAAAATGGGAAACTCATAGGAGAATACAACGTAAGTATGCGATAGATAGTAAAAGTGTAAGAGGATGGCCTGCCAATAAGGTTGAGCCAAGTTTTGGGGCTACATTAAATGTTTATAGCCCCTGGTTTCCGCTATGGGATTACATATACGGTGTCCGTTTGAATTTTATTCGGGCTACCGGGATCGTCTAACCGTGTCTGTGGTCTTAATGACCAGTCATGTTTTATGGTATTAGAGGCCGCTTATAGTCCGACCGCCAGGGCTGTCGCGTATTCCTCTGCGCACGAAGAGCGCGCTGTGATTCCTCTAACGGTGATGACGCCACGTGGACCGGGCATCTTGAGTGTAAGGTAGCCATAATGCGGCAATGCATTGAAGCGGGCAAAGGCTGGTCTTCCGAGCAGTGCATGATAGCTGCTTTGGAAGCGTGCAACGATGAAGAGTAGTTCTTCACTTCTAGAGTTGCCTAGGGGGCCAAATGTTACCCTCAGTACGACGGATCCCCTGCCGTAGGCTTCAATGCCTGGTATCACCCCTTCAAAGGTGGTGTTGCTTAGGCTTATTCTGGATAGGTTTATCCCCATCCTGCGGACAGTGTCCTCGTATATTAAGTTGAGACTATTGCCGCCATCCATGAGGAACCGGGTGAGACAGTATCCGTCGATTATTGGGTCGAGCACCAAGGCCTGTGATCCTTCGCGCCGAATACTAGTTCGGCCGTCCATGTGATCGAAAGTGATCGGACGAGACATCAAGTTGTCAGATGTGGGTACGATAGGTTCTGCATCATGCGCGTCTTCGAGGGCGCATCCTTGCCTTCTCGTCAATGTGTGAGTCGCGTGGATCATGTTTACTATTTTAACCTCTAGCGGGAATTTTTTCTGTCCCTTAGTGTTCGGCTGGTGAAGTTCGTCCTCGTCTTCACTTGGTGTTTCTCTCCCTTTGTGTTCGGCATTTAGTTTGCCGGCCTGCTTGAAGACCCAGCACTCTTTGTGGTTGTGGTTCACAGGTTTTTCCGGGGTGCCATGAATTTGGCATAGTCTGTCCAGGACTCTGTTCCGACCGGACGGTCCCTCTTTACTACCTTTAAATGGCTTCTTTTGCTGAGAGCCCCTGAATCCGGCATTGACCGTTATGTTATCTGGGCTCCCTTCCTTGCTTTGGCGTTTGTGTTTGTTACGCCGAGGCTTCCCATTGCTGTCCCTTATTTCGGACGTGCTGGGATCGCTGGTGCCTTTACGGGCTAGCCAGCTATCTTCACCCGCGCAAAAGCGGGTCATAAGGCTTGTTAAGTCTGCCATTGTCCTTGGTTTTTCTTGGCCGAGGTGTCTGGCGAGCCATTTGTCGCGGATGCTGTGTTTGAATGCCACTAAGGCTTCGGCGTCCGGACAGTCGACAATTTGATTCTTCTTAGTGAGGAATCTATTCCAAAGCTTGTGGGCGGACTCTCCGGGCTGTTGGATTATGTGACTTAGGTCGTCTCTATCTGGAGGCCGGACATAAGTCCCTTGAAAATTGGCCCTCAAAGCGTCTTCTAGTTCCTCCC
This sequence comes from Triticum aestivum, assembly GCF_018294505.1. NCBI lineage: Eukaryota > Viridiplantae > Streptophyta > Magnoliopsida > Poales > Poaceae > Triticum > Triticum aestivum. The sequence goes on from NC_057795.1 coordinate 436,539,448, forward strand.
AACTCCTAATTGAGTTTTCGGGGAATCTTTTAAACCAGTGTCGAGCTGGTCCCTTCAGCTTGAGGGGAAGGTATTTGATGGCGTGGAGATCATCCCCACGAGCCATGTGAATATGCAGGATAAAATCCTCGATCCAGACCCCTGGGTCTGTCGTTCCGTCATATGCCTCTATGTTCACAGGTTTGAAACCTTGTGGGAATTCATGGTCCAGTACTTCTTCGGTGAAGCACAGGGGGTGTGGAGCCCCTCTGTATCTAGGCGCGCCGTGGCATGTAGTCGGATGTTGTTGTGTCCGGAGTTTATTCCGAACTGATATTTGGCTTGTATTATCGTTTTGGTGACCATAGTCTCTCGTCGGGGTGTGTCTTTTAGATCCGTAGATGGACCTAGGTGCACTGGCCTTCTTATCCGGCTTCTCACGTGGATCGTGCGCGGTGTCAGTAGCCGCTCTATTGTGGTTGTGACGTGGTACGTCTGGTCTCTTGGTTGTATTTATCTTTGGTGGAACGGCCTCGTCGTCGAATTCTGGCAATAGCTTGCGCTTTGGGTAGCTTTTGGTATGGCGATCATCGCCATATCTTTCTTCAGTGTCTAGCACTTTATGCCATCTGCGACTGAGCTTTTCCTGTGCGGCCTTAAGCCGTTGTTTCTGCTTCTTTAGACTTCTTGCTGTGGCCAGAAGCTTTCTGTGGAGATTATCTCGTTCCACTTGTTCATCCGAGATGATGAATGCATCGTCGTCCGGACTGCGTTCCTGTTCTGGGGCGGTTTCGTGAGCTCGTCCCTCAGGATCATCGTGATCGGATATTTGCTCCAAACTTGGTTTGGCGTGACCTAGCTCATCTTGCTCCATCGTTGGGTCCGTGTGGTCATTACTTCCTTTTGGTATGTCAGCCCTTCTTGCGCTCTTGTCATAGTTTTCACTATTGTTGGACTTTGAGCGGCGTCTACGCCGCTGTTTTGGCTTTTTTCCGGGTGTTTTATCATCCGGTTTATCGCTGTCGTCCTTCTTGGGCGTATCCACCATGTATATATCATGTGACAAGGTAGTAATCCCGTGCCCCAGAGATTCCCGAGCTTCTCCTGCATCTTCATCCATACCGTCGATGTCTTCGGAGTTGAAGTCAAGATTATTGGTTAAATCATCGATTGTGGCAATCAAGTGGGTGGTGGGTGGGCAGCGAATTCCCTCGTCCCTTGCTTCCCACTCAAGCCGGACATAGTTCGGCCCAGAGTCTCCTGACAGAGAGAGAGACTTCAATGAGTTCAACACATCACCAATGGGCGAGTGTTGAAAGATGTCCGCAGCAGTAAACTCCATTACCGGAGCCCAACCTGACTCAGCTGGCTCGAGGGTGCGCGGAACGGAACCAACGACCAGATACGAGTCCGGGGGTCCGGGGTTATAGGTCTCCACAAAGGTGAGACCTGTGTTCGGCTCCAACGCCGATGAGTATGCAGCTTGCGGGGAGGGGTCTACACCTCCGTCCTTGGGCAACGCAACTTGTTCCAGATTTAGATCCGGGGCTATTGGAGGGATTATGTTCCGAGCATTGTCCGCTAGCAGGTCTAGGCCGTGCCCGTCATGACTGTCCGACACTCCCGGCACAGGGCTGAATCCGTCGAAGATCAAGTCTCCGCGAATATCCGCCATGTAGTTCAGGCTTCCAAACCTGATCTGGTGGCCAGGGGCGTAGCTGTTGATCTGCTCCAGATGGCCAAGCGAATTGGCCCGCAGTGCGAAGCCGCCGAACACAAAGATCTGTCCGGGGAGAAAAGCCTCACCCCGGACCATGTTGTTGACGGTTGAAGACGCCATCAAGCCTTGAAGCGACGGCACAGAGGAACTCTCAATGAAAGCACCAATGTCGGTGTCAAAACCGGCGGATCTCGGGTAGGGGGTCCCGATCTGTGCGTCTTAGGCTGATGGTAACAGGAAGCAAGGGACACAGTGTTTACCCAGGTTCGGGCCCTCTCGATGGAGGTAAAACCCTACTTCCTGCTTGATTAATATTGAAGATATGAGTAGTACAAGAGTAGATCTACCACGAGATCGTAGAGGCTAAACCTAAGAGCTAGCCTATGATGGTATGATTGTAATTGTGATGGGCCTTCTAAGGACCATCCTCTCCGGTTTATATAGACACCGGGGAGGGCTAGGGTTTACATGGAGTCGGTTACAAGGAAAGAAATCTAATATCCGGATTGCCAATCTTGTCTTCCACGCAAAGGAGAGTCCCATCCGGACACGGGCCGAAGTCTTGAGTCTTGTATCTTCACGCTCCGATAGTCCGGACAACATATATAGTCCGGCAGTCCGGATACCCCCTAATCCAGGACTCCCTCAAGGGGTCCGATTTTTGTTGAAGGTGGAGGTCGGGGATGTCCAGGGCGAGCGGGGCGACTCGAGAAGCTCCTGTGAACCAGGAGCTCCGGCGAAGACGGACGAGGTTGAGGTTGAGGTGCCAGTGTTCCCTGGATGGAGTGGGTATGTCAAATAGATGCACAATCCCGAGGGGAAGTATAATATGGAAGGAGGGGTCTCAGAAAGCTCACCGGCGGTCGGAGTCGAGCGGTGAATTATGCTTGGCTGTCCTAGATTGGAACGGCGACGACGTGTGCTATGATGGGTTTCCGCGAGAGTTTTTGAAGGGGATCGAGAGAGGAGTGGTAGGGGTAGGAAAACTTGCTTGTAGAAGGGGATGGCTTCGGGCTAGGGTTTCCAAGAACTTGAGCCGAGGTCGGCGTCATGTACGTGTACCTATAGTTATCTCTTCTGTACGTATGTGGCACTAGAGGAAAGAGAAAAAAAATGAGAACTAGAGAGATGGAATCGGGCGAACGATGGTGGCGGTGGCTCATTTTTTTAGGGGGAAAGACTAGCTTTATTACTCGAAATCCACATGTTGTGGGATACGAAGAGGATCATGAGGGTGGAGCAACCAAACTTGTCACCCCTGATCCAAAGATTAAGAAAACTTAGCTAGTCTATCAGTATCTATGTTTGCATTTCTACCTTCAAAGGTTATTTTACAATTAATCAAAGAAGCGCGGTATGAAATCTCTGTAATTATCAGTCCATAGAGTCCTTCCGTCCCTGAATTGATATCTTGAACGACTTGCTTTGCATCTGAAGCAATGATGACATCTTGTAGATGAAGATCCTCAGCCAACGCCAATCCCTCTCGGATAGCTATTGCCTCCATTTCCGCTACACATGTGATGCCATGAATAACCAGAGAAGAGCTTCCCATGAAATTACCATTTTCATCTCTACAGACTGCTGCACACGCGGCTCGCACATGTGATCTTTCCATTGCCGCATCCGTGTGGATTTTAGCAAACCGGGGCGGTGGTGCTTTGGGTCTGGCCTGTACTCGCTGTCCGCTTTGTGTAGCTGCTTTGTTGTCTAGTTTCAGCATATCAAGTTCCTGAATGAACCTGCAAATAAAATGATAAGTGGCTGATGGACTCTAGTATATCTTCTCATGAATGGCCTGTCTCCTTGCCCACCAAATAGCCCATAGTGTGACCGAAAGCTTGACAAATGCCGTGTGTGATAACGAGTCTTTCATCAGGAAGAGCCATTGCCTTGCGCTGGGTTCAGATGTCTCCCGCAGGTGTTCTGCGAGTTTGCTATCGACCATGGCCCAAACGCACCTAGCCACTGTGCACTCCAAAAGAGAGTGTCTCCATGAATTGGCCGCTCCGCAGAGGCCGCATGATGTTGTGGTCGACATCTTCCGATGAGCACAGACATCCTCGGTCGACAATGATTGCTTGGCAAGCCTCCATAAAAACATCCTTATTTTCCCTGGAACCGATGTTTGCCAAAGCTGCTTCTAGCTTGTCTTGTCACGATCAATACTGGAAGACCCAACATTTCCTTACAACCATGCCTCTCTTCTCCTCTTTGTCTCTACCATCATCCTATAACATGACTTGACTGTGAATTGACCACTTCTCTCAAAATGCCACGCCCAGGAGTCAGATATGATTCTTGTACATAATGGTATTGATCTTATAACCGGCACATCGATTGTCAGGAAAGTTGCAGAAAGTTTATCGATATCCCATGTAGCTGTTGTGTGGTCAATCAGTTCCGAAACCAACTCAAGGGGGTTCTGTGTTATACAGCCGTAGGGGCACAGCATCTCATCACGCGGAATCCAGTTATCAGACCAAAATTTTGTCATTGTTTCATCACCAATGCGTTTAATAATTCCTTGCTTGAGCACATCTCTTCCATCCAACATCAATCTCCACACCTGACTTGGCCTGCAACCCAGCTGGGCATCTAACATAGTACCCCCAGGATAATATATAGCTTTCAGTATACGCCCACTCAAAGTGTTTGGAGACTGGAGTAATCTCCAGGCTTGTTTTGCCAAGAGAGATAAGTTAAACAACTCAAAGTTTTTGAAGCTAAGCCCCCCATCGCCTTTGGCTATGTCATTGCTTCCTAGGACACCTAATGCAGCTTCCGTTTTCCATCTTTGCTACCCCACCAGAATTTTCTGATCAACATATTCAAGTGTTGACAAAGTCCCCTTGGCAGCCTGAAACAAGACATAGAAAAGATGGGCACCGCCTGAGCTACTGTCTTAACCAGTACTTCCTTCCCAGCCAAAGACATCGTGTGTTCAATCCACCCTTGTACCTTACTCCAAAGGTAATCCTTGAGGTACTTAAAAGCACCATTTTTTGATGATCCCACACTAGTTGGCATCCCCAAGTACTTCTCGTTGAGGGTTTCATTGGGAACCTGCAAAACTTCTTTGATCTCCTCTTTGACACTGTTTGTGCAACCCTTGCTAAAGAAAATTGAGGATTTGTCAAAATTTATTCTCTGTCCCGAAGCCTGGCAATAAGTGTTCAACATTTGGTTCACCTCTCTAGCCCCATCACCACTAGCCTTAAAAAACAGCAGGCTGTCGTCAGCAAAGAGCAAATGGTTTACAGGTGGAGCCAATGGTGCCACCTTCAGCCCACTCATGCTAGATGACTCATCAACAGATTTTAGGAGGCACGAAAGGCCCTCTGCTGCAATTAAGAAGAGGTATGGGGAGATTGGATCTCCCTGTCGAATTCCACGTGAAGGATTGAACTCATCAAGTTTCTTACCATTGAAAAGGACTAAAAACTTCACTGATCTGACCATTCCCATCACAATGTTCACCCATTGTTCTGTGAACCCCAACTTTAACATGATTGCTTGTAAATAATCCCATTCGACTCTATCGTAAGCCTTCATCATGTCGAGTTTCAACGCATAGTGACTGTTTCTCTTTGCCCCATTGCCTTTCATAAAGTGAAGACATTCATAAGCTGCAATGATGTTATCCGTGATGAGTCTACCTGGCACAAACGCCGATTGCTCCTCTGATATGATTTCAGGTAGCACCAACTTCAACCTGTTGGATATTACTTTGGAGGCAATTTTGTATAGAACATTGCATAAAGAAATAGGATGGAACTGTGTGAGCAACGTGGTTTTTTTACCTTTGGTATTAACACTAAGAGAGTGTCGTTGATGCAATCCGCTGTTTCAGTCCCGTCAATGATCCTCAACACCGCCCTTGTAACATCTTCTCCACAAATCTCCCAGTGACATTGGAATAAATGCGCTGGGAACCCATCAGGTCCCGGTGCCTTTGTTGGGAACATTTGAAATAAAGCATGTTTGATTTCTTCTTGAGAGTACTCCCTGTTCAACATCTCGTTCATCTCTGCGGTGACTTTCATTGGAACATGAGCTAGCACCTGCTGCATATTTTGGACACCTTCAGATGTGTACAACTGCTTATAAAAATTTGTGGCCATCTCCGCCACGACAGCCTTATCCTCCGTTAGTGCCCTGCTAGGCATATGAAGGGCTTTGATTTGGTTCTTTTTGCGTCGCCTACTCGCTCGCAGGTGAAAAAAATAAGTGTTTTTATCTCCATGTGATAATAACTCTATTCTAGCTCTTTGCCTCCATAAAATTTCCCCCCTATTAAAAAGCTCCACCAATCTGTCACACACTTTGCTTTCTGTGTGAGATGGCCCCGCCCTCCCTGGGATAGCTCGCAGGTCTGCAAGTTCCTGCTGCAAGCATCGGATTTCCTGCCGAACATTGCCAAAAGCATCCCTGTCCCAATTCCTGAGATCGCCGCACAGAGACTGCAGCTTTTCCTTCACATCCTGGACCGTCGTTCGCTGCTCGCTGCCCCAACTGTCCCCAATCACTACATTCAGTCCATCATGTGTCTCCCACATTAGTTCGTATTTAAAAGCTCATGGCCCCCCTTGCATGCATTCACATTGCTCACATGCAGCACCAGTGGGCTATGATCCGATGAGGCTGCTGTGTGATGCTCTAGTTGGGCTGAAGGAAAGTTCAAACACCAATCCGCTGATGCCACACACCGATCAAGTCTTACTCTCATGAACGATCCTCCGGCCACCTTCTTTTGGAAGGTCCACGACAAACCCTTATAGCCTATATCAGTGAGGCCACAAGTATCAAGGGCATCTCTAAAGCCATCCATCTGGGCTTGACTCCGATTTCCAATACCCTCATTTTCATGAGCATGCAAAACCTCATTGAAATCCCCCATTGCAATCCATGGCAACACGCTAGAGTTTTCAATGCCTATGAGTGTGTCCCATGTTTTATATCTCTTCGGGACTTGAGCTTCTCCATATACAAAAGTGACTCTCGAAGGTGAGCCACCAAGATCATCAACTTCAACATCAATATGGTAGCGGGAATAACCGATAATTGAAACTTTTATTGCATCATTCCAGAAAATACACAAACCTCCACTCCTACCAGAACTATCAACTGGAAAACTTTTATTAAAACCTAATGAGCCAGTGTACCCCTCCACTCTAGACCTCTCAATCTGAGTTTCAGGAATACACGGGATCGTGGGGGCAAAACGCTTCGTAAGAACACGAAGCTCTCGAATTGTCGCAGGGTTGCCCGCCCCACGACAATTCCAACACATTAGACTCATTGTGTTCGGTGGTCCTCCTCGAGGGAGGCCACCGATCTTGCATCAGTGGGCTTGATAGCTAGTGCATACTTATTTCTTCCATCTTTCTCGGAGTTGCCGGTTTTAGTGTGCTTCGGATCCTATTTTGGGGGTGGGCTCGGGGGCACCGACGGCTGCGGTAGGGCCAGGAGGGTGGCCGCCGGAGTCCTTTGTTCTACCCCTTGTGCAACAGTTCTCTTTCGGTTCTCCTCAGCATCCGTCATTCTTGCATCTGAACCCGCTGCAACATCATCATACTCCTCCCCTTCCTCCATACTGCTTGCATTCCCTCTAAAAGGAGCATCTCCTTTGCCTCTTCCTCTACCACGGCCAGATCGTTCGCGTACTCTCCCTTCACCTGGGCCCCTTCCCGGTCCTCTAAACCATGTAGCACGCAGGTCTTTGAACACAAGGGCTTCCGGGGGGGGGGGGTGCACCCCATCCCCATGTTCCTTAAACTGATGGCCCAAGTGACCGCATACTGCACACCAATCCGGCAAGCGTTCATATTTGACAAGGAAGAACTGCCTCTTTCCCCCTTTTACCAATGAAACAACATTCTTGAGGGGGTTGTGACCATTGATCTTGACCCTAACTCGAGCAAAGTTGCCCTCAAAATTGTGAGACATTGGCTCTGCAAAGATAAACTTCCCCACTTTTCCGGCTAGAGATTTTATCATAGCAAAATAGCCATTAGGCCGATCATGAATTTGCACCCAAATCTCAATCTCGTCCAAGCTGATCTCATAAGGTTTGATGTATCCATCATATTCTGCCATTACCACTATGTTACCCTTGAACGTCCAAGGTCCATCCAACATGACCCGCTCCCAGTCGCCTAGGCACGAAAATTGCATCATATACAGGTTTTCTTCGAGAGGATGGATCTTCACCTCTTGTGCCAGGTCCCAAGCAGCACGCATATTGCGGAAAAACCAGTATTGACTGTACGTCTTTGGGGTATGAATCCTAGCTATCGCCATCCATCTCACTGCTTCCACCGCTTCAGGCTGCTCATCTTCAAAGACTACATCGTCTAGATTGCCCCCTGTGAGCCCCAGCAGCTTCATCATAGCTTCCACATCTCCTGCCTTGGATCCCGACCCCGAGGCTGAGCTACCCATTGTTGAAAAACCCTAACCCGACGAACACAGATCCACCAGGTGGATAAACCCTAGCCGGCACCACCTATCAACTGGGATCATAGCCAGATCAAGATCGGGTAGCGATACCAGGTCACCCCTTGTTCAGTCCGAATCCGGCTCGCGATCCAGCGAGGGATGGGGCGAGGGGATGGAGGATCTCAACGACGTCTCGAAGGTCACCGAGAGGACATGGGAAACCCTACCTACGTGAGGAGGGGAGAATATCTGATGCTAACTGGTGGCGGCGGCTCGTGGGAGTTCCTCCAGCGAGCGCTAGCCCTGGCGCTAGCCTGGGCTGGGCTGGCCGACTCGCTTGGCTTGGCCTGGCCTGGCATTTTTTATATAAAACAACGAGGAAAAAATAATAATCAAACTAAAAAAAACTTTTATATAGGCATATAATATATCAAATTTTTTAGAAAAACATTTCCTACAAGATGAGCTATTTTCCAGGTTCAAATAAAATCCACAAAAAAATAAATAAAGCAAACCATGCTACTGTTGCATTAAAACCCAACAAAAATCATTTTTTAAATACAAAAATTATTTCAAATTTATTTTATCCTAATTTTCCATTGAAGGGAATCATTTTACGCTTATTTCCATTTATTTATTTTTAGTAGAAAAATAATTAAAAAAACACATAAAGAAAAAATCGATTAAATTCAAAAATGGTTATTCCAATTGGATTCAAAAAAAATTCAAACCATTTTGAATTGGTTCCAACATTCATTTCCATTTTTTATTTCCAATAATTGAAGGAGTCCTATTACCTTATCTCTTTATTTATTTTGAAATATATTTGGGAAAGATATTGAAACCCATATGGAGTATTTCCAAAAGTAGCTCAAATGCCATTTTGAATATGGCCTCCTACTTCCCACTCTATTTCAACTTTGAAGAAGTCATGCTATCTTCCCTCATGAAAATCCTTGAGTGGCTTGAAGTCCTGGTTTGAAAACATTTCTAATGGAATTCAAACCATTTTCAAATCCCTTTTCATTTCTTTGATGGAAGAAGTCATATTATCTTCACTCTAGGATTTTGTGATGAAATGCATTAGAGTTCATTGAGATCCACAAAGGCAAAGGGAAAGTCTGGGAAGTCATTTCATTCCCTCTCATTCAACTTTCAAGAAGTTTCAAATTTCACTCAATTTCACACAATCAATCACACAACAAACAAACAGTCAGTCAAAACTATTTATTCAATATAACATTCCAAAATTTAGAATTTTTGGATGCTACGCATAATCAACTAGCGAGCAATAACAATAAATCTCGGATGACAATACTTTTTCAAAACAATCATGATCTGATATAATAAAATGGTATCTCGCTATCCCTTTCTGAGACCGCAAAACATAAATGCAGAGCACCCGTGAAGATCATGGACTGACTAGACATTGTAATTCATAGTAAAAGAGATCCCGTCACAGTCATACTCAATATCAATTAATAACAATGCATACAAATGACAGTGGTGCTCTCTAACTAGTGCTTTTTATAAGAGGATGATGATTCAACAATAAAAGGAAATAGATAGGCCGTTTGCACAGGGAAGCAGGGATTTGCAGAGGTGCCAAAGCTTGAGTTTTTTGAAATAGAGATAAATAATATTTTGAGCGATATGCTTTCATTGTCAACATAACAACCAAGAGATCTCAGTATCTTCCATACTAGATACATTATAGGCAGTTCCCAAACAGAATGGTAAAGTTTTTACTCCCCCACCACCAACAAGCACATTCCACGGGTACCGTCCAACTAACAACAATCCTGAGGGAGTTTTGTTTGAAGTTAGATTTTGAATTGATTTGAGTATGGAACTGGGCATCCCAATTACGAACCATTTTCTCATGAATGATGAGCGGAGTCCACTCATCGTGAGAATAACCCACCTAGTATGGAAGATACTGACAGCTCCCAGTCGCTACATGAGCGGTTCGGGCATACAAAACAGATTATAATTTGAAGGTTTAGAGTTTGGCACATGCAAATTTACTTGGAACGGCAGGTAAATACCACATATAGGTAGGTATGGTGGACCCATATGGACAACTTTGGGTTTATGGAAGTGGATGCACAAGCAGTATTCCTGCTTAGTACAAGTGAAGGCTAGCAAAAGACTGTGGAGCGACCAAGTAGAGAGCAACAACAGTCATTAACATGCATTGAGATTAACCAACATTGATTCCAAGCATGAGTAGGATATAAATCACCATGAACATAAATATCGTGGAGGCTATGTTGATTTTGTTTCAACTACATGCGTGAACATGTGCCAAGTCAAGCTACTCGAATCATCCAAATGAGGATACCATTCTATCATACTACATGACAACCATTTTAAAAGCATGTTGGCATGCAAGGTAACCCATTATAAACTCCTAGCTAATTAAGCATGGCATGAGTAACTATAATCTCTAATTGGCATTGCAAACATGTTTCATTCATAATGGGCTGAATCAGGAACGATGAACTAATCATATTTACAAAAATAAGATAGGTCGAGTTCATACCAGCTTTTCCTCATATCAATCATTTCATCATATATTGTCATTATTGCCTTTCACTTGCACGACCAAACGGTGTGAAGAATAATAATAGTGCGCGTGCATTGGACTAAGCTGGAATCTGCGAACATTTATTCAAAGGAGGAGAAAGGTAACATATGCTCTTTGTTAGATCATCAATTATGCATATTAGAGCCACTCATCAGTTTCATCGTGGTCTTCTCCTCTCGACCCCCAAAGAAAAGAAAAAGAAATTTCAAAGAAACACACTAAAATGTTTTTGGAGTTTTTGTTTTTCAGAAGAAAGAAAACAAGAACGAGAAAAACTATTTACACGGGAAAGTTCCCAACAAGTAAAAGAAGAACGAGAAATCCTTTTGTTTTTTCTCAAAGTTTTTGAAACACACAAGAAAAAAGTAGGAAAAAGAAGATAAACTACCATGGATAATACAATGAAAAGGGTATGAATACTGACAACTGGAATGAATATGTGAATCATGAATGTAATGTTGGTGAGAAATACGTAGTCCTCCAAGCTTAGGCTTTTGGTCTAAGTTGGTCTATGCCCATGGATCAAAGTAGCCCTCTCCGGTGTACCGAGGAGGATCCTGGGGGTTCCACTGGTTAGCAAGCTCCTGCGGCTCCCATTGATAAATAGACTCCTGATATGGATCAGGTGATGGCTCTGGCTCAGGAACTTGGGATCGCGTCCACTCCGAGTATGCATAAATGTCCGAGGGCATGATGGTGTACTTGCCTGAATGAATATCGAACAAAGAAGATGCAAGCAAGGTAATAATCTGACAAGTCTTCTCGCTAAATACTGGGTTATAGACGAGTCTCTTGTCCTTATCACCCCTAATAAAATCATGTGCTACCATACTGTTATAATCTAAGTATATAGTGGGTAGCAACTTCTCCTCTCTCTCGTCATATCTAATGGGTACCTTGAAACGTCTAGCAAGACGAGAAGCATAGATACCTCCAAAGATAGTACCCTTCGAACGGTTTAAACTGAACCATCGAGCAACCATAGCGCCCAAACTAAAAGTTCTATCACAAAGTAAAGCATGGTGCAAAATAGCGAGGTCAGGGGCACTAAGGACTCCACTCTCTCGACCAATTAAACATCTCCCAGCAAATAATGAGTAATAGCGTAAAACAGTAAAATGTAAACTAGCCACTTTCGCTTTCGACACCTTTATCCCTTGCCCTACGGTAACTTCATCAATAAAATCTTCCACATCTCTTGGACGTGGTTCATCGACGCTGCCCTTGTAAGGTAATTTTCAAACCTCACAAAAGTCGTAAAGCGTCATCTCCTTATGCTCATCATATAAATAAAACTCTAAAGTGGGTGGTGATTTCCTAGCATGAAAGTGAAAATTCTGCACAAAGGTATTAGTGAGTAGGAGGTATTGTTCACACTTATCGTGGAGGAAGTCGATGATGCCTGCATTGCCAGCCAAATAATAGAAATCCTCATAAATTCCGGTCGCCTCGAAGAATGCGTCACCTGGCCATTCACACGGCCGAACCTCCTTGTGCGAGGAAGGTTGTACTTTGGCTCCTTCTTCTCCTCATTTTCATTTTCCTTCGAACTCCGGCTCAAAGAGCCTCTTAACAATCTCCTCATCATTTTCTCCTTCTAAAAAGTTCTGAAATTTTAGTGACTAAAAAATAAAAGTGAACCAAACTCAACAAGATTGATAGCAACTACTCCTGCAAGTGCCTAGAGGCTATATCATGCATCAAAACTACTTTAGACCATATAAATTTGACATGCAAGCTCAAGAACAAGGTCACCTATGGAAAAAATTTGCAATAAATAAAGCACTAGAACAAAAACTAATTGGACCATTGGATGAGTCACATACCGAAGAACAATCACCCAAAATAGTTTTGCAAATGGAGCTTTGCACAAGGAGATCAAAAATGGCAGCAAGATGAGCAAGAACACGAGTTTGAGCAACGGGATGATTTTTTTTGGAAGAAGATGAAGTGGATGGGTGCTAGAATAATTGAGGGAGACCCACGTGGGACCCAAAAGGCAGGGGGCGTGCCCGGGGGTAGGGTGTGCCCTCCACCCTGGTGCAACCCCCTGGTGCATTCTTAGTGTCAGAAATTCTAAAATATTCTATATAAAATCATACTAAATTTCCATGGGATTTGGAGAACTTATATTTTCAGGACATCCTTATTGCATGGATAATTCAGAAAACAGACAGATAATACTATTTTTGCTTTATTTATTCTAAATAACAGAAAGTTAAAGGTAGGTACAGAAGGTTGTGCTTTCTAAATTCATACATCTCATGCTCATCAAAAGGAATCCATTAACAAGGTTGATAAAGTCTTATTAACAAACTTCTTTCAAATAACATGAAACCGGAGAATTTTCGAATGACACTAGTTTACCTCAACGGGGATATGCATGTCCCCAACAATAAGAATATCATATTTCTTTTTGATATTAGGGAGAGGGAACTCAAAACCTCCAATAGTAATAGTTGAAATTTTTACAACAGAATTGATACTATGAACTTGAGGTTCTTTCTTCGAAAAGTGTATCGTATGCTCATTACCATTAACATGAAAAGTGACATTGCCATTGTTGCAATCAATAACAGCCCCTGCAGTATTCAAAAAGGGTCTACCAAGGATGATCGACATACTGTCGTCCTCGGGAATATCAAGAATCACAAAGTCTGTTAAGATCGTAACATTTGCAACCACAACAGGCACATCCTCACAAATACTGATGGGTATAGCAGTTGATTTATCAGCCATTTGCAAAGAGATTTTAGTAGGTGTCAACTTATTCAATTCAAGTCTACAATATAAAGAGAAAGGCATAACACTAACACTGGCTCCCAGATCACATAAAGCAGTTTTAACATAGTTTTTTTTATTGGAGCATGGTATAGTTGGTATTCCTGGATCTCCAAGTTTCTTAGGTATTCCACCCTTAAAAGTGTAATTAGAAAGCATGGTGGAAATTTCAGCTTCTAGTATCTTTCTTTTATTTGTAACAATATCCTTCATATACTTAGCATAAGGAGACATTTTCAGAATATTAGTCAAACACATACGCAAAAAGACAGGTCTAAGCATTTCACAAAAGCGGTCAAAATCGTCATCATTCTTTTTCTTGGATGGCTTAGTAGGAAAGGGCATGGGTTTCTGAACCCAAGGTTCTCTTTCTTTACCATGCATCCTAGCAATGAAGTCTCTCTTATCATAACCTTGATTCTTTGATTGTGGGTTATCAAGATCAACAGCAGGTTCAATCTCCGCATCATCATCATTACTAGGTTGAGCATCAACATGAACATCATTATTAACATTAGTACTAGGTTCATGTTCATCATCAAATTGTGTCTCAACATCAGAAATAGAAATATCATTGGGATTCTCAGGTGTGTCGATAACAGGTTCACTAGAAGCATGCAATGTCATATCAGTTTCCTTTTTCTTTTTATTACTAGGACTAGGTGCATCAGTATTAATTCTCTGAGGATCTTTCTCAACTCTCTTAGGATGGACCTCAGGATACAAAGGTTCCTGGGTCATTTTACCCCCTCTAGTCATAACCCTAACAACATTATCATTATTCTAACTATTCAACTCATTGGGAAAATCATCCTGGGCCTTAAGTACTTGTTCTACTTGAGTTTTAACCATGAAGCATGCTTACTGATAATATTAAGATCACTAACAGTTCTACTCATATAATTACCCAAGCAGTCAAGCATATAAGCATTACGTTTCAATTGTCCACTAACGTAAGCATTGAAATTTTCTTGTTTAACAATAAAACTATCAAACTCATCCAAGCATTGACTAGCAGACTTATTATGAGGGATATCACCTTCATCAAATCTATAGAGGGAATTTACCTCTACTACCTGTGTTGGGTTATCAAGACCATGTATTTCTTCAATAGGCGGTAAATTCTTAACATCTTCAGCTTTAATAGCCTTTTCTTTCATAGTTTTCTTTGCCTCTTGCATATCCTCAGGACTGAGAAATAGTGAAAGTGCGTTACCTTGACTAGAGGGGGGTGTGAATAGGCGATTTTTATGAATTCTTCACTGAGCAATTTTAGGGTGAGGAAATTCCTAAGCGAAGAACTACTTGCAGCAGAATAAGTACTCAAGTATAAGCATAACAAAGTAAAAGCATATTCATCATGCTGAAATGAAAGACAAACACAGAGTACAGAAAGCGTAAACACAGGATAAGCTGGATGAAGACAAAACAGATTAAAGAAATGGGATTGAGGAATTAGAGAAAGTCTTCAGTCAAAGTCTTCAAACAGTAATGAATAGGTTCATCAACTCATAACTGAGGAAATGAAAGGGTTGAGGAAATAGAACCAGTAGGCTTGGTGAAGAAAATGATTTGGTAGACCAGTTCCAACTATTGTGACAGTTGTACATTTGGTTGGAGCGGCTGAGTATTTAAACTCGAGGACACACAGTCCCGGACACACAGTCCTCACCGTATTCTCCTTGAGCTAAGATCACACAGAGCTCGCCCAATAGTAGTGGTAAGTCTTCACAGGTGACTTCCAAACCTTCACAAACTTGGTCACTCGACAATCCACAATTCCTCTTGGATGCTCAGACCATGACGCCTAACCTTCTGGAGGATACATAGTCCTCAAAGGTAACAAGCATCGGTTCCACACAGGAACAATCTCTTCAATGGTGCTCAATCACTTTGGGGTTTGTAGGTTTGGGTTCGGGATTTGGGTTTTCCTCACTTGATAATTTTTTCTCAAAGTCCTCGGAGGATGGGATGCTCTCAAATGACAAGTGTCAGTTTCTCTCGGAGTAGCCAACCAGCTAGTGGTTGTAGGGGGCGGCTATTTATAGCCTAGGGAGAAGCCCGACATGATAAGACATAAATGCCCTTATCTGATATGACCGTTAGGTGGTAGGATATTTTGGGACAGCTGGCGCGCGGCACAACAACGGTCAGATTTGAGGTTCGAATTCCTCAGGGCTATCACGTTCCTCACTATGTAGGCAATCCGCACTAGCAAATTCCTAACTCCTCAGTCAGAACAAATTCCTCAGAGATCAGAAGATCTTCGTCTCTGTCAGTGAAGAAATCGACTGAACTGATATGAGATTTCCCATGGCTTCACTCGAAGGATTTGGTAGATGTAGGATTTTGAGATGAGCATCACTTGGAAAATAGTTTCCTTAGTATTACCTCGACCCCCTTTAATAGTACGGTGTTTCCTATGACTCAAGAAGAAGAAAATCAAACTACGAAAACAAAAGTCTTCACGCTTCAGATTCCTCGCATGAATGTCGAAGTCTTCAAGGTCACACCAATTTCTTCACTTTCAAAGTCTTTAGGAGAACCAAAGTCTTCAGCCGAAGACATTCATTTTTAGGGGTCGACTTTCACTGTAAATATCAAACTCCTCATTGACTTATAGAGCCTATGTAAACTCACAAACATATTAGTCCCTTAACCTATAAGTCTTCAATACACCAAAGTCACTAAGGGGCACTAGATGCACTTACAATCTCCCCCTTTTTGGTGATTGATGACAATATAGGTTAAGTTTTCAATGGGGATAAACATATGAATTGAAAGTCCTCAATAATGAGGAATTTGATGGCAAGATATAGAAGAACTCCCCCTGAGGATGTGCATAGTGAGGAATTTGCTTTTGAAGCAATGCACAATTGAAGAGTAGAATCATGGAAAACTCCCCCTATATCTTGTAATTCATACACGCATTTAACATATGAAATGCATGATGAAATATGGTGACTGATGTAATTCAGCATGTGTGCATAACATTTATGAGTAAATAGCATGCAGAAAAATAGAGCAAAGTATCAGGTCACCATCGGACTTAAGATTACAACTCAATCAACAAAAGCTTCAGAAGAGCGAGAGTTGCAACTTAACAAAAAAACGCCCATATATACGGATATGTAGATTTCCTACCATTGTAACCGACTCTGTGCAACCCTAACCCTCTTTGGTGTCTATATAAACCAGAGGGTTTTAGTCCGTAGGACGAACAACAATCATACCATAGGCTAGCTTCTAGGGTTTAGCCTCCTTGATCTCGTGGTAGATCTACTCTTGTACTACCCATATCATCAATATTAATCAAGCAGGAGTAGGGTTTTACCTCCACCGAGAGGGCCCGAACCTAGGTAAAAACATTGTGTCCCTTGTCTCCTGTTACCATCCGCCTAGACGCACAGTTCGGGAACCCCTACCCGAGATCCACCGGTTTTGACACCGACATTGGTGCTTTCATTGAGAGTTCCTATGTGCCGTCGCCATCAGGAAGGATGCCTCATCCCGTCTTTAAAGACGGCACCGTTGCCAAAGGAGCTTTGGCCATCGGCCAAACTCTCCGGCTAGGGGGTTTTCTTATGACTGCCTGTTCGGCCGCCGCACCGACGATGACTTCTTGGATCATCAAAAGCAATCTTCACGTCAACTCGGAACTCGCCGAGCAGTTAGATCTGGTGGAGCTCTCCTCCTTGAACGAGCTCTTGGATCGCATCGGCGCCCTGGGAGTCGCTACAGATTACGACTAGATTGGGCCTAAAACCGATCTGAGAGAGATTGACTCTCCCCAGGCTACCCACCACATTGCTGTGGTAGAGGAACAATATGACGACCCTTCTTCTATCCTAAGGACTAGCTATGTCCAGATTCCTGACCCCTCCATGCCGGATTCCCGCGGAGGGGAGAACACCACTCAAGCCCTGAACTTAAAGTCAGGCAGCGGGCCAGATTCATCGGACAACGTCCAAAAACCCAAGCTTCCAAGTTCGAAAGCTTCTTGGCCCCTGAGTCTCAGATCGGACGAAGTTCGGAATTTAACTCCACCCGCCCACCCAAACATAAGCGATCTATCCCAAATCCGTCAAGAGCCCACTGAAATAGTACATCATTACTGGGCCAGATTCCTCCTCGTCATGAGCAGGATAAAGGACTACCGTGAAGAGGACGCAATTTCATTCTTCTGCATTAATTGCAAGGACGAAGGAATCCTCAACACCGTAAGTCGTCACGAAATTAGACGCTTTGCCGACTTGGCGTCCATAGTACGAAAGTACTGTGCGATGGAGAGCGCCTGGAAAACCGAAATCAAATTTTGGGATAATCCGGCCTTGAACACAACCCCAGTCCAAAGTAAAAGGGTGCATCATTACCAGGCACCTGGGTTAAATACCAAAAAGCAAAAACCCTTTAAAGGGCATAGAACCGTACTGGAGGGATGGCTCAATGGACCCTGCAAAATTCACAGCACAAAGGGCGCCACGCCAACTCATAGCCTTAGAGCATGTTGGATACTATGGCAGGTGGCCAAAAGTGGCGAAGAGCTTCTAGTTCCAGAGCACCAGCCCAGTAATACCAGTACGGTATTAGCAGTCTTTGAAACTTTCGCATCAAATAACATGCGGAAGCGAACACTCCGCAACCTCGCTGAAGTCCACCAGGTAGCAACAATAAATCCATGGAGTGACACGGCTATTACCTTTAACGCCAGTGACGAACCTAAATTTCGAACAGCCCGAGCACCAGCCGCATTGGTCCTCAGTCCAATAGTGGACGGCTTTCGCCTTACCAAGGTACTCATGGATGGCGGCAGTGGATTAAACCTCATTTACGAGGAAACCCTTCGAAAAATGGAAATAGACTGGAGCCGCATTGAGCGGAGCAACGTAACCTTTAGAGGAATAATCCCCAGTAGGGAAGCATGCTGCACAGGAAAAATCACACTGGATGTGGTGTTCGGCACGCCGGATAATTACATGTCCGAGGAGGTCACATTCCAAGTGGCCCCGTTCAGCAGCGGATACCACGCTCTATTAGGGCAAGAAGCATTCACAATTTTTCAAGCTATACCCCATTACGGGTACATGAAGCTCAAAATGCCCGGACCCAACGGAATCATCACTCTTGCTAGTGACCCGGACATAGCACTCCGCGCCGAAAATAAAACAGCCGCACTTGCCCTTTAGGCACTATCCGAAGCCCTAGCGGCCGAGGAACTCACTGCGCTGCGCTCCACGGTGAACAGGGACGATGTGATACCCGATAAGAGAACCAAGTCCACCTCTTTTAAACCGGCGGCCGAAATAGTCAAATTCCAAGTCCATCCAACGGACCCTACAAAAACGGCCTCCATCGGGGCACAATTAAACCCTGATGTAGACGCCGCACTACGAGAATTCCTACGGGAAAATTGGGACATCTTTGCCTAGCACCCTTCAGACATGCCAGGAATCCCACGCCGGCTGGCCAAGCATAGCCTAAATATCCTAAAAGGATTCAAGCCAGTCAAACAAACTCTTCGGCACTTCTCCGAACCCAAGAGACAGGCCATGGGAGAGGAACTAGCCAAACTATTGGAGGCCGGATTCATTAGAGATATAAAACATCCGGACTGGCTAGCAAACCTGGTAATGGTACCAAAGAAGGACAAATCCTGGCGCCTATGTGTCGATTTCAAGGACCTTAACAAGGCTTTCCCAAAGGATCCCTTCCTCCTCCCCCGCATCGATCAAATTATCGACGCTACCGCAGGACACGATTCATTGTGCTTCCTCGACGCATACTCTGGCTAACACCAAATCAAGATGGCAGAGCCAGACCAAGACGCAACGGCATTCATTACTCCATACGGCCCATTCTGCTTGAACACAATGCCCTTCGGGCTCAAAAACGTCGGCGCAACATATCAACGCATGATTTAGACATGTCTGGCAAACCAGATCAGCAAAACAGTAGAGGCATACGTAGATGATGTGGTCGTCAAATCCAAGCATGTCGAAACTCCAGTAGACGACTTGAGGGTCACATTCGACAATCTCCGAGCATATGACATTAAGCTCAACCCGGAAAAATGCGTTTTCGGCGTACCAGCCGGAAAGCTCTTGGGCTTCATAGTATCCGGTAGAGGAATTGAAGCAAACCCAGCCAAGATCCGAGCTCTGTCACAATTGGATATCCCAAAAGACCTCAAACAAATACAAAAATTGACTGGATGTGTGGCGGCTCTAAGCCGCTTTATCTCTCGCTTAGGAGAAAAGGCATTACCCCTTTATCGCCTCCTGCGGCGCACCGAAAACTTCGAGTGGACGGATGCCGCCACAGCTGGACTCGAAGAAATCAAAGTCATATTGGCAACAAATCCGGTCCTAGTCGCGCCCAACACGGGCGAACCAATGCTTTTATACATCGCAGCAACCCATCAAGTTGTAAGCGCGGTGCTCGTTGTCGAACGAGAAACGGAGGGACACAAGTTCCCTCTCCAGAAACCAGTTTACTACGTGTCCACTGTCCTAACTCCATGCAAGTCACGGTACCCGCATTATCAAAAGATAGCATACGCAGTGTTCATGGCATCCCGGAAGCTGCAACACTATTTCCAAGAGTGTTCGATAACAGTAGGCTCCGAAGTACCTCTTAATGACATTATAAACAACCGCGACGCAACGGGCCGGATTGCCAAATGGGCCATCGAGCTCCTCCCGTTCGACATAACTTACAAGCCAAGGCGAGCTATTAAGTCGCAGGTTTTGGCCGACTTCATCGCCGAATGGACTGAAGCCGAACTCCCTAAAGAGTACGGCGCATATTCCAACTGGATCATGCACTTCGATGGATCCAAAATGTTGGTCGGCCTGGGGGCTGGCGTCGTTCTGACATCCCCAACCGGAGATACAGTCCAATACGTACTTCAGATAATGTACACGGACTCCAACAACACAGCCGAATACGAGGCCCTTCTACATGGTCTCCGGATGGCAGTCTCCATGGACATTCAGCGCCTAGGGGTCCGCGGGGATTCAAACCTCGCGATATACCAAATAAATGGAGACTTTGATGCCAAGGATCCGAAAATGGCAGCTTATCGCAATGCCGTCTTAAAAATGTCAACTCGGTTTGAGGGGCTCAAATTTCACCATATAGCCCGGGAGAACAACCAGGCAGCAGACGTGTTGGCACGCATTGGCGCAAAGCGCGATGCCGTCCCTCCCAACATCTTCCTGGAGAGGCTTTTCAAGCCATCCGTATCATGGGAGGGAGAGTCCGGAAATAACAACCCAGACCTAACCAAACTTCCCCTCACCGAACATTCTGACATAGTTGGCGGCTCCGCCACCGAAATAACACCGTCAGCCCACACAATAATGGCAGTCATTGCCTTGTGGACAGAACCATTCCTAGCCTACCTAACTAGGCAGGAACTTCCTAAGGACCAAAACGAGGCCCGCTGCATAGTGCGGCGATCTAAAGCCTATAAGGTCCATGAGGGAGAGCTTTATAAGAAAAGCACAACCGGAGTCCTTCAAAGGTGTATCTCCAAAGAGGAAGGGCGAAATCTTCTGGCTGAAATTCATGCCGGACTTGGCGGGCACCACGCCGCAGCCCGGGCCCTTGTAGGCAAGGCCTTCCGTACAGGATTTTATTGGCCGACAGCCCGGGCTGATGCTCAGGACTTGGTCCAACAATGCATAGGATGCCAGCTCTTTGCTAATCAAAGCCACATGCCACCCACCACCCTCAAAACTATACCCATCACCTGGCCGTTCGTGGTCTGGGGGCTTGATATGGTCGGACCCCTTAAAGGAGGAACCCACAAGCAAAAATACCTACTGGTCATGGTGGATAAATTCACCAAATGGATAGAGGCAAAGCCTATTAAGGCGGCCGAATCCGGACCGGTGATAGACTTCATATTAGGGGTAGTACACCGTTATGGCGTCCCCCATAGCATCATCACTGATAATGGCATGAACTTCATGGCCGACGAGGTCAAACTCTGGTGCAAAAACATGGGCATCAAGCTCGACTACGCTTCAGTCTATCACCCTCAAACTAACGATCAGGTCGAGCGAGCAAACGGTCTAATCATGAGCGGCATTAAACCCAGACTAGTGCGGTCCCTCAAGGAATCTAACACGCACTGGGTAGAGGAGCTCGACTCCGTACTCTGGGGGCTGCAGACCACGCCGAATCGCACTACCGGATTCACACCATTTTTATGGTGTACGGCGCAGAGGCAATTTTGCCCTGCAACATAATTCATGACTCACCTCGCGTGCGCATGTACAAAGAAAGAGAAGCCGAGCTCGATCGGCAGGATAGTTTGGACGCCTTGGAGGAGGAGCGCGACGTGGCAAAAGCCCGTTCCGCATTCTATCAACAGCAGGCTCGAAGATACCAAAGCAGAGAAGTACGGGCCAAAGCTTACAATGTTGGAGAATTAGTTCTACGCCTGCCGGACAAGAAAAAGGACAAACTCAAGCCCAAATGGGAGGGTCCCTTCATCATCGACCAAGTCCTGGCCGGCGGCGTACCGTCTGCGAAACGCATCGGATAACCGACTGGAGCCGAACCCATGGAATGCAGCCCGTCTCCGAAGATTTTACGCCTAGCGCCGGACTCGGGGTTCGTCTCCTTCCTCTGTCTATATTTTATACTTTAACTGTCTTTTATTTCTCTCCTTCTCCCTCCTTTTTCTGAAGCCATTGAAGGCTCGTTTGCGCATTGTTCGCACACACTTGACGCGTTGTCCGCGTTCAATATACCTGGGGGCTTCTTTAACAGAAGCTTATTTCTACGGGCTTTATGCCCAACACATGTGTCACACTTCCGCATGTACCTTTTATTCACCATTATATGCATCGATATGACTTAAGTTTTGGCCAAGATGGGTTGCCTGGCTCCTGTGCTTACCCCTACGTTCCCGATTGTTCGGCTAGGTGGTAAAGGGAGCACCTCTGCGATTGTTACCGCTGGGTCAGCCGGACGCGTACCTCAGACTGGGTGAAGCCGAAAGCTAGCGTTCTTAAGGGAATATTCGGTCGGTGAACTAAAAGACGATTTCTTACTTATTCATTTATCTGCCCCCAGATGTTTTTCTGCTTTTTTTCGTAGTCCGGACATGCACTTTAGGGCATGCCTCCCAGGGAAAGGAACCCCTAACGGAACTATTCTCCCTGGAAGATGTTTCTTACTAACCATGTAATATAACATAACTAGTTGGGCACTTGTCTGATAGAGCACCAATGACTCCTACGCCTGGTCTCCACGCATGCCCCGGTTCTTACATAACCGCGAGGGTATTCGGACACACTCTGGACGATAGGGTCCCGAGGTTGAAGCGAAAGGGTCCGCTACGACAAACGATCTACAATCTGGCTAGAAGGCATTTTACATGTCATTTTTTTACATAGTCAAATTGACTGATCATATTCCTCTTCAATACCATCTAATAGGCTGTCTAGTTTACAGTCCCGCTGGGAATACTTTGCAGCCAACTCTACTTGGTTGTACACTAAGCTCACAGGGATCTCCTTCCCATCGGGCCCCACAGGTCTGACCTTGGTCATGTGGTTTGGGTCAGCCTTCGTGTACCGTGTCTTCACCATGGCCCAGGCCTCCCTGGCGCCTTGACGGCAGGTCGATATCTTCCATAGCCGGAAGCGCCGCCGTGCTCCCTGAAGCCTCTCTGCAATCTCTCCAAGGCCTTCGGGTAGGGAGATGGATGGCCACAAGGCCTAGGCGACGTATCTCATCACCTGCCGAACTTGTTCGTGCAGTTGCAGCAGCTCGAGAAGTAGGTCACCCGTTGAACCGGGCATTTCCTCTGCAGGACGACCTATGAGCATACCTACAGACATCTTTCTGTTAGTCGACTTACTTGCCGAACTCTTCTTTTCAAAAAAGCTCGCTCAAGCACTTACTATAAATGCCGCGACGAAGCCGCCGATTCTCCTTAACGGAGTCAGACAGCTGGGCTCGAACATCCTTTAGTTCCTCACCCAACTTGGTGTTGGCATCTTGGAGATTAT
Organism: Triticum aestivum; assembly: GCF_018294505.1. Taxonomy (NCBI): domain Eukaryota; kingdom Viridiplantae; phylum Streptophyta; class Magnoliopsida; order Poales; family Poaceae; genus Triticum; species Triticum aestivum. The sequence goes on from NC_057795.1 coordinate 436,562,987, forward strand.
TTTTCTCTTGCCTCACCCTCGTAAGCACATTCTCGTCGGCCTTTAACTGGCGCAGGAGATGTTGCTTGTCCAGATCTAGTCCGGCGCCATCTGCAATAGTATTGTCAGACTCATACACACGCCGGACTTCACAAACTACTTATCTTTCGAAGTATATATTAGCGGAGGGGGTCTCTGTGGCTCCCTCTGGGGCGTCTAGTGCGGACTCAAGCTGGGCCTTGCACTCTTCAAGCTCCTGAGACAGTCGGGTATTCTTTTCCGTAAGATCCTGCATAACAAATGATCCTTAAATCAGTTCTCCTAACTAATTTTAAGTCTCGGGGGCTACTGGCATATATAAACTGTCAAAATTCCTCACCCGTATGTCCTTTACATACTGCTCCATGGCTCTGGCTAGACCACCTTGAGCGGCACGGAGGTGCGCATCTCCCGAATTGAAGGCGTTCAATGCTTCTTGGGAGAAACATGCGTCACGAAGAACTGTCCGGCGGCGTCTGTGATTCATGGCACTCTCCACCTCGGAGTTGGTGGTGGACAATCTGTCGGCATCCTCTATCGGAGGAACATCTGACGCACGCCTCGTGTTTACCTCCGTTTCCGGACCCGGCATTGGAGCCTGGCTGGCGGAGGCTCGATTGGCCATCTCTCCGGACACAGTCCGGCGAGCGCTCTTTTTCCTGAAAAGAGCACCAGCATTAATATACCTTCCCGGAATCAATCCTGGGAATATGGTGACACACATTACCGTTGCGGTGGCATTTCAGTCCGGGCCGCACTTCTTTTCAGCCTGCTTGGCCGTGCTGCCTCCTGTTGGCTAGCCGCCACGGGCTCGGCCTCCCGCCTCGAAGGCACCCCCTGCAAAACACCATTGATATACGGTGATCAAAAATAAAGCACGGATGGGTAATAGCAAGGTACTGGGGCTTCGCTCTCAGTTACCTGTGAGGCTGGAAGTATTCCGGGGTTGTCGGCCGTAATGGCGACCAAGGCATTATCGATGCTTAGTTCGTGAAATACCCCATCAATCAGCTCCACCGATATGTCCGGATCCTCTTGGGAGGCCGGATCGAGGAACCGTTCCGGATCCTCGGGTTGCGGAGGCAGGCTGTTTATATCTTTTACGGCCTGACGCAGTTCCTGTGTCGAACTCAACAAATGAGATATATAACCATGGGAGTACGGATCAGATGTGCGGGAAAGGAGATGTCCACTTACCCAGCTTCGAGGATTATTCATGGAAAATCCGTTCAATGGACTGACGCGAAGAAAGTCCTCCTCTTCCCCCTTGTACAGCTCGGACAAAATCTTCACCAGTTCGGCGACCGATCCCGGCCCCTTACGGCCATGACGGGTAGCATCGTCCTCCCTGTTGAAATCCCACATGGGGTGGCCCCTATATTGAAGTGGCCGCACCCCCCGCATAATGCATGTGGCCATGACACTGATCATGGTCAGTCCGGAATGAGCTAACAAACTTTTTCGGCTCATCGGGTAAAGGACGTCCTTGTCGCTGTTCCTCTGGGGGCTCCGTGGACGCAAACTTAGGCGTTTCTTCAAGGGAGCATTACTGAACTCCGGGAGGCCAGTCCGAACGGGATCCGGTAGCGGGGCGTCTTCTATATAAAACCATTCCAAAGGCCAATCTTCGGACGCCTTCTTCGGGGTTCCGGATAGATATCCGGTCCCGGCGATGCGCCATAGCTTGGCTCCGCCCACTTGATATATTGACCCCTCATGAGAACGGGGCACGAGGCAGAATAATCTCTTCCACAACGCAAAATGAGGCTCGACACCCAAAAATAGTTCGCAAAGGGCTACGAAGCCCGCGATGTGCAGAATGGAGGCAGGCGTAAGATGGTGCAGCTGGAGGCCATAGAACTCCAGGAGCCCCCGGAGAAACGGATGTATTGGAAATCCGAGTCCTCTTATCAGATAAGAGACAAAGCATACCCGCTCTCCTTTGGAGGGATCGAGGACGTTCTCCGCTTGTTTTCTACCCTTGTAGGTGGCAAGTCTGGCTCGAACCGGAACCATGAAGGCCGGGGGAAGAAATCCCTTGGTTTGGAGCATCACTAGCTTGCTATGCGGGACTGGGCATCTCTCCCAATCCCCAGGCTTGGGGCTGGGAGGGTGAGAGGAGGAGCCGCGTCGACTGTCCTTGGTAGAATGGATTTTTTATCAGAGGCGCTCTGATGAAAGCTTGCAAAAAGGGGATGGTGTGATTCGGATCTAGATCCTCGTCTCTTTTTATAGGCAACTCATTTGCGCAGCTAGGGGGGAAGTGTAAAAATTCCCTGGCTTTTCGCATTCGTTTCCCACGTAGAAGATGGCCATTATTGGGCGTGGAAGCCAAGGAGCGCAGCATTTATCAGAAGCCGGACGCTATTCGACAAGTATATGGAATTTGGAGAAGAACCTGCCTCGCAATGCAGAAGACAATCTACGCGCTGGACTTGTCATCATTGAAGCCTGGTTCGGGTGCTACTCAGGGAGTCCTGGATTAGGGGGTGTCCGGATAGCCGAACTATCACCGTTGGCCGGACTCCTAGACTATGAATATACAAGATTGAAGACTTCGTCCCGTGTCCGGATGGGACTTTCCTTGACATGGAAGGCAAGCTTGGCGATACGGATATGTAGATCTCCTACCATTGTAACTGACTCTGTGCAACCCTAACCCTCTCCGGTGTCTATATAAACCGGAGGGTTTAGTCCATAGGACGAACAACAATCATACCATAGGCTAGCTTCTAGGGTTTAGCCTCCTTGATCTCGTGGTAGATCTACTCTTGTACTACCCATATCATCAATATTAATCAAGCAGGAGTAGGGTTTTACCTCCATCGAGAGGGCCCAAACCTGGGTAAAAACATCGTGTCCCTTGTCTCCTGTTACCATCCGCCTAGACGCACAGTTCAGGAACCCCTACCCGAGATCCGCCGGTTTTGACACCGACAGGGGTCGTTTGTTGGAGAAGGGCCTGCCGCAGTGTCGTCCAGATCTTCATTTTCATCAGTATCATGGGATGAGGAATATGAACTGGGCACCAGAGGAGGAACTGCAACTTTCTTGAATTTCTTCGGTGGAGGCTTAGACCAGCCAAAGTCTTGCTTGAAGCCCATCTGCTTGAGATCCTCATCACCATAGAGATGAGACAGAATAGCCCAGGTGCGATCGAAAACTTCATTGAGGTAGTAATGGTTCTTCTTCACTGAATTATATGTGGCAGTCATGTTGCGAAGAATTGAACCAAACTGACGTTTTACCCATTTGTGATTGCGATCCACCTTTTGATGAAGACCGAGGAGAAGCTCACGATCAGTCATCACCCTTGGAGCTGTTGCCTGAGGACTTTGCTTTGAGGGATTAGCCGCAGAATCATGAGTAGCAGAGTCATCATTGGTGGAGTATGAAGCACCTTTGCGAAACTTTCCATCCAATGGTCGAATGCCCTCATCAATAATAGCAGTGGCCTTGCCCTTTTCATCAGCTGAGGAAAATGTCTGCTTGAGGACTTCAATTGGGGGCAAGTAGCTGCCATGGTTGAGTGTATCAGCTTTGTAATTGAGTGAAGACCTTGATCTGATGAATCTCATAATCCAAGGAGCATAAGGCTTCAACTCAAATGGGGACATTGCAACATTTGCCAAAGTCCTAATGAAGAAATCATGGTAGTTCACAGGAATACCGTGCATGATATTGAAAAGCAGATTCTTCATGATGCCAATGACTTCTTCATCATTCGAGTCATGGCCTTTGATTGGACTCAATATCTTCGTCAGGATGCGGTAGATAGTCCTTGGCACATATTGCAATTCCTTCATAAGGAATTTTGACCTTGAGGCTTGACCAGGCTTCAACGGCTTCATCAACACTTGCATGAAATGATCTGACAACTCAGTTTCAAAGTAGATGAGACGTGCACCTTCTGGGGGAGGACTGACTGGCATGGCACGAAGCAATTCAGTGCCCGGTGCCTTATAGTGTGTGTTCTCTGTCATCCAGTCCAACACCCATGAGTTCACATCTTCAGCATTGCCTATGATGTGCAGCGTTGCATAGAATTGAAGAAAGAGTTCTTCATTCCAATCGCAGATGTCAGTGCAGAAATTGAGCAGGCCAGCATCATGAATGGCAGCGAGGACTGGCGTGAAGCAAGACAGTGATTCCATATCCAAGTGAGGAATATGCTCATGGTCGAAGACTTTATCCTTGTTGAATAGCACTGAAGAATAGAAATTTGCTTGACTGGCTGTCCAGAAGCGCTTCCTCCTCAGATGAGCAGAATCATAGGGATTGTAATCAGTGAAGAATACATGCTCATTGAAGAAGGCATCAGCCTTGAACTTTGGAGTTTTGGAGAATGGATTCTTCGGCTGTGGCTGAGGAGTGTTAGTGATTTGAAGAATAACTTCTAGAATGTCAATTTTTGGAGTCGCAGGCTGAGGAATACCAGCTTCTGCTTCAGTGGCAGCCTGGGCCTCCATTTCTTCAGCATTTTCATCAGCACTAGTGGCTGGAATTTCTTCATGAATGGAAGGGGCAGTGTGTATTTCTTCAGAGCCCATCTAAACTTCTGTTGGTGCTGGGGACTGAGGAATTTGTTTCGGTGGTGTGAACAGAGGAGAGTTGGGGTGTTGACTATCCCAAAAATCATCGTTCATCGCTGGAGTGGTGCAGCCAATGTCCACATCCTCATCCACTTCCATTTCTTCAACGCCGGCCTCTTCAACAGTGAACTGAGGTGTTGGCGATGAGACCTGGGGAGTTGAAGTGAAAGTCTCAACTTCAATTTCTTCATCCATCAGCTCTGTGGAAGTGGCAGAGGGATCTTCTTCATCAGATTCTTCAGGAATATGATATTCTTCACCATAAGGAACAAGTTCCTTTGATGGCATGCTTGCAAAAGGAACAAAATCAATGGGATTGTCAATTGAACTTGTCAAAATCTTCGCCTTCTTGGGGGCCGAAGATTCTGAGGCAGCTGATGCTTTCCTCTTCTTCAGAGCAGCTTGCTCCGCAGCTTTGGTTTTCTTCACTTCCAGAGTAGAAGGAAGAATTTGGCTTGGTGTTGGTGCAGGCGGAGCAGTATGAGTAGGATTAATTTCTTTAGGCACAACTGATGCAGTTGGCCTGTCTTGAGCAATTTCTTCAGGCACAGCAATAGAGTCTTCAGCTGGCCTGGAAGATTCTTCAGGCGCAACACTAGAGGTTGCCCTGGCAGTTTCTTCAGAGGCTGGAGTTTCTTCAGCAGCCCTAGTACTTGCAGTTTCATCAGCAGCCTGATTTCATCAGTGGTGCTGGCATTTCTTTCAGTGGCTTGAGTAGATGCTTCAGCCGGAATGACTTCAATGTGCACAGGAGCTACATCACTTGAAGTGAATTTCTTCGTCAGCTTGACGAATCTAACCTTGGCACCCTGCCATTCTGCCTTGTAGGCATCAAATTCATCGCTGAGCTTTTTGATATCAGCTTGCAGTGCAATGAGCTGCTCAGGCGAAAGACTGAGGACATTGTCCTTGAGATAGCGCTGCTTCTTGTACTACGCTTTGTTAGCCACTCTGGCTTGGTCATACTTCCATTTTTCTTCGGCAATGAACGCCATCACCATGTGAATTTGTCCAGGAGTGAGGCCCAACTCTGGCATAGGAGCATTCGGATCTTTGTGCCAGAGGTCAATGAAATCGAGGATCTTCTTTGGATCCAGTAGAATGGGCACATCACTTCCTTTGGCTCTAGCGGCCCACTGCTGTCTGTCCTTGATGATATTAGCTAGTTCATCATCATTAGCCTCATCGTCAGATGGAGTTTGAAAAGCCACCTGCTTCTTGTGAGGACTTGGTGTAGTGCCTCGTCTAGCAGTGGCCTTGGTCTTCAGCAGTGTGGGACCGGTTGATGAAGGGTGAGCTGAAGAACTTGCTGGAGCTCCTGAGGCAATCGATATGCCAGTTGTCCTTTAGCACACGACGAGATGCATAGGTGCTGAGGACTTTGCCAGAGGAGTTGAGGGTTTTAAAACCCGAGGAATTTGAGCGGCTTGAGGAACTTGAGCAGCATGAGGAATTTTCCTTGGTGGCACTGAGGAGATTGGCCGTGAGGGCATTGAAGAAGAACTTGGCCGTGAGGGCATTGCTGAGGAAGTTGGTTTCTTGGCTGGCTTCTTTGGCATAGCCTTCTTGCTTGAAGAAGCTTCAGCAACGGCAGCGGCAGCAGCATAATGCTCATTAAATTTCTTCAATGCTTCTTTGGCCTGCTTGGCCAACTTAGCTTGCTTCCTGGCCCATTCATCAACATAATCCTCACCATGTTTAAGGCTTGTTGTATCAGCTCTTTGTCCAGGTGCAAGAGGAGGTCTTGAGCATGGAGGGTTAAGAGCGAATTTCTTCATGTATTTGGGAGTGACATATCTGTACTCCCTCCACTCTCTTGCCCATCTTCTTTCAATCCTCTGAATGCACACTTTGCACTCATTCTTTGTCTCCTTGCCATAAGTTGCCTCATCAGGCGTGCAGTACCCTGCATAGATGTCCGCAGGGATCTCAAAGGCAGTATTGACTTCAAGCTTCTTTCCTCCTTTTTGAGGCCTTTTACCATCTGCCATTTTCTTCAGCTGAGGAATTTGCACAATTGAGTTCTCTAAAGAAGTATGCAGCTTTTCTTCATGGAACACTGCAAATGAGTTAAGTTGATGAGAACCTAGTGATTCAGCAGTAGACATGTGTACCTGTGAATAGAGTATAGGTGCAAAGAATTTGGAGAGGTCATATGCGTTCTCAGAAGTTTTTGAAAAATTGAACAAGTTTGAGGAAATTGACCCGATGTGTCTTGAAGAATTTCACTAAGCGTTCTTTGACTTAGGTTCCAGAGTTGTGCGAATCATGAGATTCACACAATTGAGGAGTCATGAAGAAAAACGTCACTTAGAGAAACATATCAAGAACTGAAGATTTGTGCTAGGTGTTTAGAGTGTTGAGGTTGAAGAATAAACACCTTTTGAAGATTTGATGAAAATCATCAGTGGAATAAATGCAGTAAAAGTAACTTTTAATTGCCCTTGCCGAAGAACACGACGAACTAGAAGAGTAGATTTAGAAGTTTGTCGGCTCGGATCTTCCACGCCCTTACTTGGGGGAGGAAGACGTCTATGGCGGCGGCGGAGGGACGATTTCTGCGGCAGGCGCGAGTACGACGGCGACAAGGTTGAGGCAGTGAAGCTCTTCCTCACCAGCGACGATGGAGGTAGCGGTTGTGCTACGGCTTTAGAAGCTCGAGCGAGGGAGTGAGGTCGAGCGGAGTAAAAACAAAATGAGGAAGGGAAGGGGGTATTTATAGCTGAGGTGAAAAAATGTTCGCCCGAGGAAATTGGACGAACGTGCCCCTGACCCTTCTCATTCGTGCGACATAGGTCACCCACGTACTGAGAGGTGGAGATCGTGTGAGATCGTGGGTGAATAGATAAGTATATCATGGAATGCGTAACGGTTTGAGCGGCAAAAGCCGAAAATTTAGATAAGAATATTTTAAAGTGTCGTTTGCAATTTCTTCAGCTGACAAGGACACAATGAAGAATTTGAATGAGTTTCAAATAGAACGCACATGAAGAATTTGTGAACAGACTGGGTTGAGTTTAGCATAGAGGGGGATAAGGGTCCGATCACATTCATTTAGCAGAAAATACAACTTGAAGAATTAGCAATAAGTGAATGTTGTAGAGGACATAAACTCATATATATATATATAGTCAGATGAAGAACAACAACGGAAAGAGTGAAGACAATGCAAAGTTGAAGAATTTGAAAAAGCTGAGGAATTTCAAAAAATGAAGAAAAACTCAAATTGAAGATTTTCATGTTTGGTTGGTGGCGTAACCCACCATATAAGAAAGCTAATTTCAGACACCGCGTACAACTCTCGTAGGGTTCTGAGAATCAATTTCTTCACACTTAGAGGGTTAGTCTTCATTGATTGAAGAAAAACGTTACTTCGTGTGTTGCACATCTAAGTCATCAAGTTAGCATAAGTGTTAGGATGTGTGTCCTTTTCAAAGAATATTCGAAGATTCTAGGATATTTAGCTCACACCGCAACTTGCTAAATCTCTTCTCATCCAAGGGCTTTGTGAAGATATCGGCAAGCTGGTCTTCAGTACTTGCATGGTCGATGGAGATGTCGCCCTTCAACACATGGTCACGAAGAAAATGATGACGAATCTGGATGTGCTTTGTCTTTGAGTGTTGAACTGGGTTGTGTGCAATCTTGATAGCACTCTCATTGTGGTAGTAGAGTGGCACATTCTTCACGTTGATGCCATAGTCCTTGAGTGTTTGCTTCATCCATAGTAATTGAGCACAACAAGATCTAGCAGCAATGTACTCAGCTTCTGTAGTGGAGAGTGATACGTAGTTCTGCTTCTTCGAGGACCAACATACCAAGGATCGTCCGAGGAAATGACATGTGCATGACATTGACTTGCGATCCACCCGTCACCAGCATAGTCAGAGTCTTAATATCCAATGAGATCAAAGGAAGAGTCCTTGGGATACCATAATCCAAGTGTTGGTGTGTGAGCTAGATATCGAAGAATATGCTTCACAGCCTTATGGTGTGATTCCTTTGGCGTAGCTTGAAATTGGGCACACATGCAAACACTAAGCATAATATCCGGCCTAGATGCACATAGGTACAATAAAGAGACAATTATGGAGCGGTATACCTTTTGATCGAAGTATTTACCATTTTCATCAGTGCATAGATGGCCATTAGTGGGCAAAGGAATTTTGACGCCTTTGCAATCTTGCATGCCGAATTTCCTTAACACATCCTTGAGGCTATGTTCGGTTGTTGTGGTTTCCTTCCCCACGAGGAATCAACCCCTGCAGGGATTGGTTGAATCCCCTCATGTCACCCACCCCCCGCAACCACCCTTCCCACAAATCCCTTGCTATGAAATTCGGTTCGGTTACTCCCTCCCGAGATCTCCTCCCTCCTATCAGCCACGAAACTGAGAGAGCGCGTAAACGTTTCGATAGAGATAGAGAGACGGGGTTCGTTTCTGCAGGGTGAGACGCGTGGGTTATATCCCGGTGGCTTCCACACGATTTGGAAGGGATTTGGGAGGGGTGCGAACCACGCCGGGTCTAAGCGAAGGTTGTTATAAGCCAGACCGAGATCTGGCCCCAGCCGGGGCGAAACCCATGATCATCCATGTTGTTTGGGCCCGATCCTTGCGGGGAGTGGGGCTAACCGAACATAGCCTGAGGTATTTCTCCTAAGATATGAATATGCCATTGTATTGTTGACGAATCTGAAGACCTAACAAGAATTTCAATTCTCCCATCATAAACATTTGATATTCTTCACTCATCATATAGGCAAATTCATCACTGTAATGTTGGTTAGTATAGCCAAAGATAATATCATCAACATATATTTGGAACACGAATAATTCATCATCATATGTTTTGGTGAAAAGAGTTGGGTCAAGCGAACAGGGTTTGAAGCCTTTCTTCATGAGGAATTCCTTCAGTGTGTCATACCATGCCCGAGGTGCTTGCTTGAGGCCATAGAGGGCCTTGTTGAGTCTGTAGACGTGATCTGGAAATTTTGGATCCTCAAAACCTGGTGGTTGTGCAACATATACTTCTTCCTTAAGCTTACCATTGAGGAATGCACTTTTCACATCCATTTGATGTAAGATGATATTATGATGGTTAGCATAAGCAAGCAATATGCGAATAGCCTCAAGTCTAGCAACAGGTGCAAAAGTTTCATCGAAATCAATTCCTTCACCATGTGTAGCCTTGAGCTACAAGACGAGCCTTATTCCTCACCACGAGGCCATTTTCATCTTGTTTGTTGCGGTAGATCCATTTGGTACCGATGATGTTGTGCTTGCGTGGGTCTGGTCGCTTGACAAGCTCCCACACATTGTTGAGCTCGAATTGATGCAATTCGTCTTGCATGGCTTGAATCCACTCAGATTCCATGAATGCTTCATCAACTTTAAAGGGGTCTGTGATAGAGACAAACGCAAAATGCCCACAAAAGTTAGATAAATGTGAAGCTTTTGAGCGCGTGAGGGGACCTAGTGCTTCGATGTCATCGCTGATCTTCTCAATTTGCACTTTGTTTGGAATGCGAGGATGTGCGAGTTGACGACTTTGCTTAGGCCCAGCAATTTCTTCAGGGCCAGTTTCTTCAGCAGCACCAGCGTGATTTTCTTCACGATCCGGAATGACTTCTTCAGCAGATTCTTTGGTAGGGATGACATCCTCAGTAGCTTTGAACTTGATGGATTCCTCAGGTGACATTTCATCTAGCACAGGAGGTAGGTGCTCTCTTTATGAGCCATTAGTTTCATCGAACCACACATCTACAGTTTCAACAACCTTGTGATGATTGATGTTGAAGACTCTGTAGGTGTGCGAGTCCTTTCCGTAACCAAGCATAAAACCCTCATGTGATTTCGGTGCAAATTTAGAGTGATGGTGAGGATCTCTAATCCAGCATTTAGCACCAAAGACTTTGAAATAAATTACATTTCGTTTCTTGTCAGTGAGGAGTTCATATGAGGTCTTTTTGAAGAATTTGTGAGGATATACCCTGTTGATGATGTGGCACGCAATATCAATTGCTTCAGGCCAGAAACACTGAGGTGTCCTGTATTCATCAAGAATGGTGTGAGCCATCTCAACAAGAGTCATGTTCTTGTGCTCCACGACGCCATTCTGCTGAGGAGTATAAGGAGCAGATAATTCGTGAGTAATACCAAGCATATCGAGATATTCATCAAGGCAGTGTTCTTGAACTCGGTTCCATTATCACTCCTGATTTGCTTGATCTTCACATCAAAGTTGGTGGAAGCCCTTGAGGAAAATTGTCTGAAGACTTCCTGCACTTCATTTTTGTAAGTGATGATATGCACCCATGTGTAACGAGAATAGTCATCGAGTTAGTGGAAGCCCTTGAGGAAAATTGTCTGAAGACTTCCTGCACTTTATTTTTGTAAGTGATGATATGCACCCATGTGTAACGATAATAGTCATGATAGTCTTCAAGGGATGCTTGGCTCGGGTGATCAGCCTCACAAGCCCCACAAAGATGATCTTTGAGGAATTTGACACCCTCGATGCCAATGATGTGCTTCTTCTTCATGAGTGTATGCAAGTTCCTCATCCCAGCATGACCAAGTCTTCGATGCCATAACCAACATTCTGAACCTTTTGCAAGTAGACATGTGGCAGGATGTGGTCCTGTAGAGAAATCAACAATATACAAGTATCCTTTCCTAAAGCCTTTGAAGACTTTGGAGTTGTCAGATTCCATTAGCACAAGGCAACAATATTTGCTCAAAACAACAACCATGTCAAGATCACAAAGCATTGAGACAAACATAAGATTGAATCCTAAGGACTCAACAAGCATGACCTTTTCCATGTGTTTATCCTTTGGGATTGCAACCTTACCTAGACCCAATACCTTGCTTTTGCCTTTGTCAGCGTAGGTGATATGCTTCAGATGAGATGGTGACAAATCAGTGTCCATCAAAAAGCTCCTGTCACCAGTCATGTGATTTGTGCATCCACTGTCGAGGACCCACTCAGTAGCTTTGGGTTGTTCATCCTATAGATGAATTAGTGCAACTTACGAACCCATATACTTCATCAGTGAAGAATATGATATCAATTTCATCAACAGTAAAAGATATAGCAATATGAGGACATGAGAAATGAATGATTCATTTCTTCATGATTAGCTTGCGTCCTTTCAAGCACATTCAGGTCTCCAGCAAATTCTTCAGACGATTAAGTTCGTCTGGAGACCTGACCCTGCATAAGAGATTAGTTCTTTCTTCACCACCCACATCCGGAGGGGTGGCAAAGAGTTCATCATTCTGCAAACTCCATAAGAAAATGTTGGCATTGAAGTCAGTGCACTTCGTTTCACAGAAGAGTGGTTAGGATAAGCATATGAATAAGCAAAGAAATTCTTCGAGGACTTATGAACAAAATGGTTTGAAGAATAATGCACATATTCATAGCCTTTAGACTTTCCGTGTGAAATAGAAGTGTTAGCACGATGATGTTCGTATGAGGATTTTGATCCATGTGAGGAATTTGAACCATATGAAGAGTTTGGTCCATATGAGGACTTGGATCCATAAAAAGAATTTGATCCATATGAAGAATTTGATCTGGGGTTCCTATTATTCATTGGCGGTGTCATGATGACATTCACCTGAAGATTTTCAAGGCATCTTTTAGGAACCCAGATTTTCTTCATAGGGGGACCGTTCCTGCAGTTAGTTCCAACATATCGAGCAAATACTTCACCGTTCTGATTCTTAAACAGTTTATAGTTGGAGTCAAATGACTCATCAGAGGAATATGAAGAATCAGAGGTAAAACCAGATAAAGTGCATGGATCTACAGGAGGTCCTTTCACAGCAACCCATGAGGTTTTGGGGTACTGCTCAGGTTTCCAGTAGGTCCCATCAGCATTCAGTTTCCTCTCAAAGGCAATACTCTCTTTCCTAGGGTTCCTGTTCAAGATCTGTTTTTTGAGGACATCACGTAGAGTCTGATGCCCTTTGAGGCTTTTGTAAATGCCTGTCACATACAATTCCTTCAGCCCTGCATTATCATCAGTGATACGTGTGGTATCCTCAGATGAGGAATTTGTAACCACAAAGATAGTTGAAGAATTTGCAGCAAGTGAAGCATTTGAACATTCAGGTGATGAATTAGCAGATTCACGCTCAATACATTTCAGACATGGTGGAATAAATTCTTCCTGAGCGGAACTAATCTGTTGAGCAAGCAATGAATCGTTTTCCTTCTGAAGATCTTCATAACTCGCTTTTAACTTCTCAAGATCTTGCTTTCTCTGAAGAAATTCATATGAAAGTTTTTCATGATCAGTTAAGAGAGTGTTATGATGATTTTGAAGGTTGTCAAACCGAGTTTGAAGTCTCTGAAGATTATCGGTCAGAGTCTTAGTTCGATTCAATCCCTCACCCAACAGGTCATCGCTTCTGTCTAGTTGATTTTGAATCTTTTCTAAAGCCTTTTGTTGTTTAACAACATTTTTAGCAAGTTTTGAATAGCTAGGCATAAGATTGTCATCAGATTCATCATCACTTGAGTCAGAGGGGGAATGTTTGAGTACCTTGGCACCTTTTGCCATGAAGCAATAGGTCGGAGCATACTCATCGACGCTCTTGTCAGCAGAGTCGGAGAAGTCATTTTCTTCAGTGTTGAAGATGGACTTGCGGACGTAAGCAGTAGCGAGGGCTAGGCTAGCCACACCAGAGTCAGATTCCTCAGATTCCTCCTCTTCCACATAATCCTCCGATTTAGCTTCAGAGTCCATTTCCTTGCTAATGAATGCCCAGGCCTTCTTGGAACTGCTCTTCTTGTGAGATGAAGACATTGAGGATTTTAATGATGAAGACTTTGAAGATTTCTTCTTCTTCTTCTTTGAGTCATCAGAATCGTCATCTTTGTACTTCTTCTTCTTTGATTCCTTTTCCCACAGAGGACAATCAGACATGTAGTGACCAGATTTCTTGCATTTGTGGCAAGTTCTCTTTTTGTAGTCGCGGGATGAAGAATCATCATTTCTTGAAGACTTTCCAAAAAGGCCGCGGCGAGAGAACTTCAGGAATTTCCTCACGAGCATTGCTAGCTCCTGGCTCAATTCTTCAGGATCACCAAGGCTTCTACCAGAATCCTCAGCTTCGGACTCAGATACTGCCTTGGCCTTCAGTGCACGTGATCTTCCATAGCTCGGTCCATAGAGATCTCTCTTCTCAGCAAGCTGGAACTCATGAGTATTTAGCTTCTCGAGGATATCAGCGGGATCAAGTGACTTGTAATCAGCTCATTCTTGAATCATCAGTGCGAGGGTATCAAATGAGGTGTCAAGTGATCTCATCAATTTCTTCACCACCTCATGATCGGTGATACCAGTGGCACTAAGTGCTTGAAGCTCATTTGAGATGTCAGTGAGGCGATCAAAGGTTTGCTGAGCATTTTTGTTGTCGAGTCTTTTGAAGCGGTTGAAGAGATTCCGAAGATCATCAACTCAGGAGTCACGTTAAGTTGAGACTCCTTCGTTGACCTTGGACAACCTGTCCCAAATCAGCTTAGCAGTTTCCAGTGCACTCATCCTGCCGTACTGACCTTTGCTCAGATGGCCACATATGATATTCTTCGCTTGAGAATCGAGTTGCTTGAATCTCTTCACATCAGTAGCATTCAGAGACGGAGTGACTCAGGGAACGCCATTTTCCACAACTTACCAGAGATCATTATCAATTGCCTCAAGATGCATACGCATATTGTTCTTCCAGTAGGGGTAGTCTGTCCCATTAAAGGTAGGACACCTAGCCGAGACCTTGATCATACCTGCAGTCGACATAACTAAAAGTCCAGGCGGTTAAACCAAAATCACACAGAACAAGGGAGTACCTTGCTCTGATACCAATTGAAAGTGCATTACGTCAACTAGAGGGGGGTGAATAGGCAATTTTTATGAATTCTTCACTGAGGAATTTCAGGGTGAGGAAATTCCTAAGGGAAGAACTACTTGCAGCGGAATAAGTACTCCGGTATAAACATAACAGAGTAAAAGCATATTCATCAAGATGAAATGAAAGACAAACACAGAGTATAGAAAGAGTAAACACATGATAAGCAGGATGAAGGCAAAACAGACTGAAGAAATAGGATTGAGGAATTAGAGAAAGTCTACAGTCAAAGTCTTCAAATAGTAATGATCAGTTTCATCAACACATAACTGAGGAAATGAAAGGGTTGAGGAAATAGAACCAGTATGCTTGGTGAAGACAATGATTTGGTAGACCAGTTCCAACTGCTATGACAGTTGTATGTCTGGTTGGAGTGGCTGAGTATTTAAACTCGAGGACACACAGTCCCGGACACACAGTCCCGGACACACAGTCCTCACCGTATTCTCCTTGAGCTAAGATCACACAAACCTCGCCCAACAGTAGTGGTAAGTCTTCACGGGTGACTTCCAAACCTTCACAGACTTGGTCACTCGGCAATCCAGAATTCCTCTTGGATGCTCAGACCATGACGCCTAACTATCTGGAGGATACACAGTCCTCAAAGGTAACAAGCATCGGTTCCACACAGGAACAATCTCTTCAGTGATGCTCAATCACTTTGGGGTTTGTAGGTTTGGGTTTGGGATTTGGTTTTTCCTCACTTGATGATTTTCGCTCAAAGTCCTCGGAGGATGGGATGCTCTCAAATGACAAGTGTCAGTTTCTCTCGGAGCAGCCAACCAGCTAGTGGTTGTAGGGGGCAGCTATTTATAGCCCAGGGAGTAGCCTCACATGATAAGACAAAAATCGCCTTGTCTGATATGACCGTTAGGTGGTAGGATATTTTGGGACAGCTGGCACACGACACAGCAACGGTCGGATTTGAGGTCCGAATTCCACAGGGCTATCACGTTCCTCACTGTGTAGGCAATCCGCAGTGGCGAATTCCTAACTCCTCAGTCTAAACAAATTCCTCAGAGACCAGAAGATCTTTGTCTCTGTCACTGAAGAAATTGACTGAACTGATATGAAATTTCCAATGGCTTCACTCGAAGGATTGGGTAGGTGTAGTTTTTGAGATGAGCATCATTTGGAAATTAGTTTCCTTAGTATTACCTCGACCCCCTTTAACAGTACGGTGTTTCCTATGACTCAAGAAGAAGAAAATGAAACTACGAAAACAAAAGTCTTCACACTTCAGATTCCTCGCATGAATGTCAAAGTCTTCAAGGTCACACCAATTTCTTCACTTTCAAAGTCTTCAGCCGAAGACATTCATTTTTAGGTGTCGACTTTCACGGTAAATATCAAACTCCTCATTGACTTATAGAGCCTGTGTACACTCACAAACATATTAGTCCCTTAACCTATAAGTCTTCAATACACCAAAATCACTAAGGGGCACTAGATGCACTTACAAATAGAATACCTATTTTCTTTGGAGTTGGCTTAGGAGTTGGTTGAGGAAGTGTCCAATCATTACCATTGCTCAATATATTATTCAATAGCAATTTAGCCTGCTCAATAGTTTGTTCCCTGAAAACACAACCAGTACAACTATCTAGGTGGTCCCTACTAGCATCGGTTAGTCCACTATAAAAGATATCAAGTATTTCATTTTTCTTGAGAGGATGAGTAGGCAAAGCATTAAGTATTTGCAGAAGCCTCCCCCAAGCTTGTGGGAGACTCTCTTCTTCAATTTGCACAAAGTTAAATATTTCCTGTAAGGCATCTTGTTTCTTATGAGCAGGAAAATATTTTGCAGGGAAGTAGTAAATCATATCCTGGGGACTACGCACACAACCAGGAGCAAGATAATTAAACCATAACTTAGCATCACCCTTTAATGAGAAAGGAAATAAATAAAGAATATAGTAATAGCGATTTTTTCATTATGAGCAAATAGGGTGGCTATATCATTCAATTTAGTAAGATGTGCCACAACAGTTTCAGATTCATAAACATGGAAAGGATCAGATTCAACCAAAGTAATTAACTCAGGATCAATAGAGAATTCGTAATCCTTATTAGTAACAATGATCGGTGAAGTGGCAAACTTAGGATCATATTGCATTCTAGCATTCAAAGACTTTTCTTTCCACTTGCATAATACACTACAAAATAAGACACATCCGTGACATTTTGGGCCAAAAACGAATTTTTTTTTGTCATACATATGACACTTCTATGACGATAATTGTGACAAAACCCAGTATCATCATAGATGTGGTGGGCTCCTACTTCTATGAAAAAAAATCATGACAGAAAATGGGCTTTTCATTCTGGGCGAGCCGGAGACGTAGCTGCATGACATTCTTTTGGCCGTCCATGACGGAAAAAACCATGGTAGAAGCGAGGGCGAGGAAAATTCCGGGGAGTTCCCGATTACGGTGGGTGGTCGGGGGTCGAGCAATGCGCGTTTCTCTCGTACACGTACGCACGTGTGTGCGAGGTGTTGGCTGTAACTGAACCCAAGCGAGGCATTGGGCTCTAACTAAACCCGAGCGATTGCACTGCAGGCATTGTTGAGGAAATCGTTAACTGGTAACTGCTTGGTTGGCTTGCGAGTAGGGGATTAATAGGCTAATCGACAAGTTAATTGGCCATTTAATCAATTAATCGGACGATTTATTGGTTTATCGGCTACTCGGTGACCCTACGAGTAGGGGTTAATCGGCAAGTTAACTGGTTAATCGGACAAATTCTTGAACAGGGACTGCAGGCTACGCGTTACTAAACCCGAGCGATTGATTCCTTCGCTACTGCTGCTAACTGAAGCTGATTGATGCTGCCTCTCTGGATGAACAGTGAGCGTTGCGGGGGGAGGGGGGTTGGATGAACAATGAGAGGTGAGAGTGGATGAACAGGACCCGTGGCGTTGCCTTTGGATGAATAGGACCCCGATCAATCAAGCCGGTTGGGGCTGGATGAACAGGACGACCCCGTGGAGGGCTAGATGAACAGTAGAAGGTGGAGGGGTGAATGAAGAGTAGCCCGTGGAGGGGTGGTTGAACAGGAGCCCGTGGAGAGGGGTGGTTGAACAGTAGCCGGTGGAGTAGCGCGCGGTGGAGGCTGGATGAACAGGAGCCTGTGGATGAACAGTCACAAGTGGAGGCTGGAGGAGGTCGACGGTGGATGAACAGTAGCCCATGAAGGCTTGAGGAGGTCGACAGTGGAGATGAACAGTATCCCGTGGAGTGCCGTTTTGTGGTACGCCACACCCCTCCCGATGAACAGGACCCCCATTTGGACCGTAGTGCTCCAACACAAGTCCGTTTCATCCATTTTGCGGTACGCCACACCCCTCCCGATCAACAGGACCCCCATTTCGACCCTAGGAGGTCCGTTTCCTCCGTTTTGTAGTACGCCACACCCCTCCCGATTAATAGGACCCCCGTTTCGACCGTAGGAGGTCTGTTTCCTCCGTTTTGCGGTACGCCACACCCCTCCCGATGAATAGGATCCCATTTCGAACGTGGCCGGTCGAACACAAGGCCGTTTCCTCCATTCTGCGGTATGCCAGGCCTTGTTTCCATCGCCTGTTCCGTACAAGCCCCCATGATGAACACGACGATGCATTCCGTTCTGACCCAGCTGGTTGGCTCCCCATGAACACGACGACGACGCTGTTTCTACGTTCCGACCCAGCCATGTACACGAGCCCTGGCCGTACCTATATATGCGCGAGTAGGCGTTCGAGACCCCGCCCGTATGTATACATACGTGGCCGTATTTTATTTCTTGCGCACTGGCCGGTGTACGTACGTGTACATGCTACATGCGCGCCTCTACTACGACACGAGCACGCCTCTACTATGACACGTGCGCGCCTCTACATCCACCAGTATGTACGTACACGTTCGCGACCAGAATGACAACGCTACGTACGCTTCGACCAGGTGGGTCCCGACTGTCAGGCACTTCCTTGCGTGCGAAGATGTAGCTGGTGGGTCCTAGCAGTCAGGGGGGCGAATCATTTTTTTGCCCGGACGCACTTCCTTGCATGAGAAGATGTAGCTCGTGTGTCCCAGCAGTCAGTGGGAAATGTTTTTTTCGTGAAATACGGTGGCCCATCCTATGGATCCCTACTGTCTGGTGGAGGAATAATTATTTTCCACGTAATAAGGAGGCACTTCCTTGCTGCGGCCGTGGACCCAGCTGTCAGCCTCTCCACATACAGTCCATGTCCGATGGAAGTCGTTCCTTGACCATGTTGACCACGCCGCACCGAGAGCACTAGGGCGGTGGACGACGGCGAGGCCTAGGAAGGGCATGACATGGAGCCGGGGAAGACGCGGCAGCGGAAGCCCGCACGGAGAGGAGTATGAGGGTTCACTGGTTCGGCTGTGGTGTGAAGCTGCCGTCGCCGCAGGGCCTGGCCAGTAGTGGGAATAGTAGGGGGCGGTGAGGCCTCCGCGGCAGCACATCCGGCCACGGGAGGCAGGAGCATGCGGCACTACCGGCGCTGCTTTGGGCGGCTGGAGCAAGAAGACCAGAGGTTGAAGAAGCACTACGGCCGTTGGATGGACATCGTACGGTCACTGGAGCTAGAATCGTTTATATTGACTAAGTTGACAAAGCCCTCCGTCCTCGTAAACTTAGTAGGCCCACAAGTAAACCTCCCACCAAGGTGGGTCCCAGCTAGCAGGGGGTATTCATTTTTTGTGCGTAATAAGGAGGCACTTTCGGTGGGTCCAAGCTGACAGCAGGGGGAACGTTTTTTTCGTGAAATACGGTGGCCCGTCGGGTGGGTCCCAGCAGTCAGGTGCAAACGTTTTTTTTCACGAAATACTAGTGGCCCGTCCGGTGGGTCCCTGCTGTCAGGTGGAGGAATAATTATTTTCCGCGTAATAAGGAGGCACTTCCTTGCGGCTGCCGTGGACCCAACTGTCAGCCTCTCCACGTACAGTATTCTTCCGATGGAATTCGGTCGTTGACCACATTGACCACGCCGTGCCGAGAGAACCATGGCGGTGGATGACGGCGAGGCCTAGGAAGGGGACGACGCGGAGCCGGGGAAGACGCGGAGCCGGGGAAGACGCGGCAGTGGATGCCCACGCGGAGAGGAGTACGAGGGTTCACTGGTTCGGCTGCGCTGCCATCGCCGCAGAATAACAGGGGGTGTGGGTGAGTGGAGTGGAGGGATGGCCTGGCCAGCGGTGGGAGTAGTATGGGGGCGGTGAGGCCTCCGCGGAAGCACAACCGGCCACAGAAGGCAGGAGCAGGCGGCACGACCGACGCTGCTTTGGGCGGCTGGAGCAAGAAGACCAGAGGTTGAAGAAGCACTACGGTCGTTGGATGGACATCGTACGGTTAGTCGAGCTAGAATCGTGCATATTGACTAAGTTGACAAAGCCCTTCGTCCCCGTCAACTTAGTAGGCCCACTATACTAGGTCCCAGCTAGCAGGGGGAGTATTCATTTTTTTTGTGCATAATAAGGAGGCACTTCCTTGCGTGCGAAGATATAGCTGGTGGGTCCGAGCTGTCAGCGGCGGTAACATTTTTTTTCACAAAATACAGAGGCCCTTTCAGTAGGTCCCAGATGTCAGGTGGAGGAATTTCCTTGCGTGCGACCGTGGACCCAGCTGTCGGCCTCTCCATGTACAGTCCACTTCAGATGCATGTCGGTCGTTGACCACGTTGAGGCGGTGGACGACGACGAGGCCTAGGAAGGGAACGACGTGGAGGCAGGGAAGACTCGGCAGTTGTTTCCCACGCGGAGGGGAGTACGACTGTACGAGGGTTTACTGGTTCGTCTGCCATCGCCGGAGAATAACAACAGGTGTGGGACTGTGGGTGAGTAGAGGGATGGCTAGGCCGGCGATGGGAGTACGGTGGGGCGGTGAGGCCTGCGCGGCAGCACAGCCGGCCGTGGGGAGGAGGGAGCAGGCAGTCCCGCCGGCGCTTGTTTGAGCGGCTGGAGCAGGAAGAGCAGAGATTGAAGAAGCACGACGGCCGTTGGATGGACATCCAACAGTATACAGGCCATCTGTGGAAAGCCTCAAATCCGTGGAAAATAGCTTACAACCCATCTGCCATTATTTCAAATACTTTACAACCCATTTGCTAATTCTTACGGGTTATTTTGGTGCCCATATTCTTTTTGTTAGCATTACAGCCCATACTGTGGCCATGGTTAAAAAATTATATGAAATTTGCATATGTCGGTGCAGTCTGAACTGTTTTTAATCCCGAAATTTTGAGTCGCATTCAGACTGAAAATAAATGTATATCAATATAAAATCCAATAAAATGTCCACACATAAAAATCAATGCAATTTAAAATCTTGAAATGAAAAAAAGATATTTGAAACTAATTGCCGGTCTCATTACTGATAGGCCATTTTCTCGGCCAGCCGAATGAAGCTCTCCTCGTCTTGAAAGATTTGCGGCCCAACAGGCCTGATAAAGCGACTTACTTGACAAATCACAAAAAAACTGGGCTAGCCATTTTCAGAAAGAAAAAAAACTACTGGGCTGGTCTGTGGTAAACATAAAAGAAAAGGCTGTCTAGACAGGCCAGAGTGTCCCGCACAGTCCAGTTGACACCCTGCTTCCGTCTCAAAAACAAATTAGATAAATGCCACTCAAATTATAGAGATTCATAAAAATGACACTGCAATTTCCAAACTTTGAAAAATGCCACTACAATTTTTGCAAACTTTGAAAAACACCACCGCAGTTTGCAAACTTTGAAAAACGCCACTCCAGACTTCGAAAAATGCCACTAGAAACGGCATGAAATGGCATTTTTTAAAGTTTGGACATTGTAGTGGCATTTCTCGGATACACCAGATTTGGAGTGGCATTTATCAAATTAACCCAAAACAAAAATAACTGGGCGAGCTGCTGGGTCCCTGGTGTCAGCCGCTCGTTGTGCAATTCTCTCGTTTATTTACTACGTTGACAATGGCATGGGACCCAGATGTCAGAAATCCACTAGGAGGAGCCATTTTTTTATTGGCTTGAAATAAGGAGGCACTTGCTTGCGTACTGCCATGACCTTGGCGGGTCCCTGCTGTCATCCTCTCCACGTACAATCATCTCCTGATTGTGTACGCATCAACTTGCTAGGCCCACAAGTCAGCCTCTACACCCGTGGAGCACAAATACAACCCATTAAAAAAATAACAGCCCATTCCATACATTCAAACGGAAAGTTCAACATTCAGAGCAAAGTAACAGGTCTGATCCACATATAGAGTACTGAACTTCCACGTTGACAACCATCATAGCCAAGTTAACTATCTACTCCCACTAATACTCTAGTAGAGTACAAGTACTAACTTACTCTTAGCTAACTAGACGATGTCGGCCGCCATCTGTGGTACACGCTAAACGCCGGCACTGGCGTCCTGCGCCTCGCCTCGGACTTGCCAGAGGTGCGATAAGGCGCGTTGCTCGCACGCGTTGGCCCTTTCCATGCCGGCGTGGTCCACCGAATCTTCGGCTTCCAAGCAGAAAACCCACTTGACAAGCTGGTAGGCAAAATTGGCATCGCTAATGCATGCGTACCCGACAGCCTCCAGATCTATTTGACGGGCACCGGCCTCAACATAGTCGGCCCAGTTGCGGGCGCTCTGCTCATGACTCAGAGCGTCGGTGCGATGCTGCTCCATCTCCCGCTGGCGGCACAAATTGGTGATATGCTGCTCCTCCACCAGACGGTCGCGCTTCAACAACTCCTGCTCCTCCGCCATGGGATCGCGCTCCAACAACTCCTCGATCTGCGCATTGCCATCTAAAGACAGATAGAATGCCTCCTTCCTCCGTCTGCCTTCCGGTGAAAAACCAAACACTAGTTCCGGCGGTGACCGCCTCCGGCGTCGCCTACCGCGGACAGGCGGGGGCATGGCAGAGTGGCGAGCGACATCGGGCCGGTGGGGGCTTATGAGGATATGGCGAGTTGGGTCATGGTGGTACCGGAGAAGGCCGAGAAATAGTACTTATAGGGGGAAGGTAGCGCGACGGTCATCGGAATTCAATGCATAATGGCTTAGTGCGCCAACTTGCCATGGAAAACTAGGGAAACTGAAATTATGACTATGCCATCCCATCCCGTCTGGGTCGCACGCCGGCATGGCGGTCAAACAAGTGCACTTGAACCATCTCCCTCCTTGTCAATAATGATTCCACGGATTTAAAAAGCCCGCAACAATTAAAGCGTATCTTTTTTCGCATCAGTTAGCTGCCTTAATTACGGCTAGCTGCATGCAGGCACTCAGAATCGCTTGTAGGCAGTACGCGAAGCTGCATGCAACGAGTCGCAGCCGAGGGCACACATGCAGCCACTTAAATCGCTGGAATTAATTAGGCTTAAACTTCTACATGCCGTTAATTATTGCCATGCCTTGGTCTTGCTGATTTGCTCACGGGACTAATAAACCCGAACGGAGGGAGTACCTTGGTTGGTGAGAGGTTTGAATTAAGCCCTACAAACTGGAAAGGAGGTACTAATACGTGCGTGATCCGCTACTTATTCGTGTAGGATCGAGTAGGTCGTTTCTTGAATTGAGCCCTGCAAACCGGAAAGGAGGTAGTACGTGCATGATCCGCTATTTATCCGTGTAGGATCGATAGTGTAGCTTGTCAATTTCTTCAGAGGTAGGCATTTTTATCCGTGTAGGATCGATAGTGTAGCTTGTCAGTTTCTTCAGAGGTAGGCATTTTTATTCAAAAAACTGCCACTTCGCATCTTGCGTCGCAAATAAAACTGTCAGGAGCGCATTTTTGTAGGCTAGCTAGTGATCGATCAGTAACTTGTAAACACTGAGCGAACAGAAATAAGTAATTGTTAATGCATCTCAATGATTCACAGATCATATACAAATATGTAGCTCCAAAAGCAAAGATTAGCCACTTCGGATCTTGCGTCACAACTAAAACTAACTAGTATGATTCCCATACATAAGATCAACATGTTAATGCATCTCAATGATTCACAGATCATATACAAATATGTAGCTCCAAAAGCAAAGATCTAGAAAAAACATCTGTTCTTCCTACTTACATGGATGCTTCTATTGGACAACATTCAGTACAGACTGAAAGACAAATTTGTTTGTGAAGTCTACAATTCCTCTTGCAAACGTAAGTGGTTTCACCAACAGCTGGAACCATGAGAATGAACCACACATGATGGAGGAACATCCACTGCAATATGATTTGGTCTTCTCTCGATCACACCGCGAGACTATTTTCGGAATACAAACTTTAACTTAGGCAAAATGATGCCCATTGTATAATCAGACCAAAGCAATGAAGCACCAACTGTTGGCCAGTAAATAGTACAATACTACTTTTATGTAGTCCATGAAGTGACTATCCAATCTTTGTGTCTATTTTCAAATGGCACTGCATGTAGTGACTATACTATTCTCTGGTGCAGTTCAACCAAAATTGCGGACACTTTGTTTGTTTGCCAAATAGCAATGGGCAGACATCTCTGTCTGCACAAATATCAAGCAGCTAGTAAACATATCAAGCAGCTAGCAAACCACTAGTATTACTATCTAATGATAGTACAAAAAGAGTAGCAAGATAGTAGCAAACCATGTACCTTCGTAATGAACAGCTCATAGTGCCACCAATTGGATATAAAGGTTTGAAAAAAAATGCTCCTAATGTTGAACCAGTTGGACTTTTTGTGCAGCTCCACTAAAATCGAGCATCCCTGTTTGCATAGATATTGAAAGTGTGATTACTATAAAAGTGGCACTAGTTGAAGCATAGACTCACAAATATAAGCATTCCAATTTCTTAATGGGAAAAGGTAGCAAGACTGTTTCTAACAACCTGTTTGAAGGAATAAATAAAGCAACAACGGCTGATGTCAGGAAGGCATACATAGTTTTTTCTGAAACACTGAGCCATTCCTGACCTTTCCTCTTCTTTTAAGCAAATTTTGTGCAGTTCTACTAAAATAAAATGCCATCACCGCCTTGACAATTCAGTGACACTGTACAAAAGGAAATGACTTAACATTACATCATGATGTCAGATATGTAGTCGACAGGCATTAGAGACAAACATACAGACCTCCTCCGATAACATAATGAACATTAATTTTAACAAAGGTGTGACTAGCTTTACCGGGATAATTTGAGTGAACTCTACACCATTCGAATACTACAAATATACACTAATCCAGTGGCTAGTGCAACAGTAGAGTAGTTAGTTTATTACAAGGTACAATACAATGGTTTTACTGAACAGATTTCAATAAACTCTAGCACTGGAAGGTTTCTATAAGAATTAACAATACAAAATGTAAAGGTAACAAGTTTCAGCATTGGTATACTAGTGGCATTAGACAAAATGTAAAGGTAACAATACATCCACAATCAACAGCTAACCCTGAAATAATCCAGTGACATTAAATGGCATTGCTTAAATTTATCGGTGGCATTAGACTGAGAGCGGCATTAGTTAAATGTGGCTTCACTTCAGAAGTAGCATTGCTTGACTTGACTGTTGGCGTTATACTAACAGCAAAAAAGTGGCAATAAGAGCATGGGAGTACCATTCGCACAGTGGGCGCACCAGTACGATGTACCTCCACGGACGCAGAGTGGTGAGGGAGGTATGGTTGCCCAAAGCAACAAATATCCAGGTAGCATATGTGGATTACGTCCCATTTTTGTTCTCTTTAGCCACCTTTTTCCTATGTGAGGACAACAAACCAATCGACCTGGTCATTCTCTATTGTGTTGTCATGCCTTTCTACCCTTCTTCAACCAAGAGACACGAGACTCATTCCTTAGCTACTGATTTTCCCCTTTTCAACCTAGATGCGGGTTTGATGCCTACTTTCTTGGACAGTACAGTCTCCCTTCCTTTCCTTATTCAACCCAGACATGGATTAGTCTGCATGAAGTAGGGTTTCCTTTAATAGTGCAAATTATGGTTTTCGTCTGCGTGGCCAGCAGAGCAGAGGATAGCAAATTGGGAAGATGGTGGAGTGGAAAAAGATCCACATGCAATGACGTGGCAGATGGGGCAATAGAACAAGGGTATGGTTCGAAAAGAGGTAGCATACCTGAGGGTCGGCGGGAAGTGGCTTCGCTCGTGGTCGTCGTCCTCCGCACACACTACGGCAACGAGCTTGGGGATGGAGGCCATCTCGTGCGGGCGCTAGGTCTGAGAGGACGGCCTTGTCGTCAGTGCGTGACCTCGCTCGCCGACTACGAGTGCGTCAACGCTGCATGTCCTTTTCTTCCCCGACGGATCTATGACCACCGGTGAGGAGGGAGAGAGGGGCCGTCTTTTTTAGATCTGGAGAGAGGGTGGTAGTGTGAGAAGCAAGTGGGCAGCCCTTGGCAAGAAAGCGCTGAAGCTCCAGCCTATATATCTTTTTATACTACTAGTACTGGAGGTGGAGTAGTGGTAGAGTAGTTTATATTTCTCTGTGTACAGTACCAGTTAGTCGTGCATCAAAACTGAATGGCACGCCATTCAAAAAATAAAGGTCGATAACTAATGCGACACCTCAGGCCAACGCGGCCAGATCGCATTTTGCATGAGAAATTACACACCATGTTTCGTTGACATGTGGTCCCGTTTCAACATATCAGTGAGACGACAGCGAGTAGTAGGAGTATTTCCGAACGGACGTGTAGGCCGGGGCGCCTCTTCGTGAACCGTGGCAAACTGGCAACCGTCCACCGACTCTTCGCCTTTCCCTCTCGATTTGGAACTACTGTCGCATGCTCTTCCTCTCCCTCCTCCATTTTACTTTAGCCCTTCACCCTTTCTTCTGCCATTGTTCGATCGTCTTCTCCATGGAGGGAACAGGCCAGAAACGACCCCGTTATTCTTGCCCCGATCTGAAAGATGACGTGGTGGAGGAACTCATTGATTGGTGCAACGTCATCACCTCGGCTAGCATGGCAGGTTCATTCAAGCCCATTCTCGACTCAACTAATAACACCATTACAAGGAACCCGAGAGTCAAGGAGCGGTTTGATCTCCCCTATCTTCTTTGCCGTGACCCTGATGACTGGCGCCGGCACGATGGAGGCCTCGCCCTGTGCAAGTTGATGCTGCTTGATAATGATACGTATGATGTTAAGATGCCATCGGTTGAGGGCAAGGCTTGGGCAGGCGCAAATGCAGATTGGGTTGTTTACATTGGGTCCAACTGCGAGTGGGAACTTGTGAATGTGTACACTCGTGACCGAGTTCCACTTCCAAAAATCTTAGCAGACTGCCCAGAGGTTGAGCACACCAGTATTGTACGCACGTTCAAATATGATCATGGTG
The DNA here is from genome assembly GCF_018294505.1 of Triticum aestivum. NCBI lineage: Eukaryota > Viridiplantae > Streptophyta > Magnoliopsida > Poales > Poaceae > Triticum > Triticum aestivum. The sequence continues at coordinate 436,589,820 of NC_057795.1, forward strand.
ACTGTCTTCTACGGAAGATAGCAATTTGTCGAGTTCCCAACCGCTCTTGGAATTACAACAACTATGAATTTGTTGCTATCTTTGACAAGCCTATTGCCGTCCTTGGTGGTTTGACTCGATGGATATTGCTCAAAAATCAGTTTCTGTACACGGATGAGTACTGTGATGCAATTCAATAGGAGGGCCTTGTGTTTGCTGCCACCACTCGTGGCACTGTTTTTGCATGGAATCCTAGTAGTTTCGGTACGTTTGTCTTCCACCGTAATTATAATTGTTTCATCCATATGCATGCGGGTTAGCAAGTTTCCCTTTACTAAGTAACCTTCTCCTAGTAGTTTCGGTACGTTTGTCTTCCTGTGAACATTCCACCACCCATACTTGAAATTTTTTATAACCAAGGGGGAGATGACGATGGTGATGATCACGAGCATGAGGACGAGCAGTGCCCATATACTTTGTGGCGCCTGGCAACTAATTCCGATGGATCACCTCTTCTTGTATGTATACAACCCACTGATGATGTTACTGCTAAGGAAGCAGGTGTAGTCTCCCATGGTTGCACTCTCCAGACCTATTCCAACACCCGTTGCATGGTATTCGGGATGGATACTAGTGTGCTAGCGCCAACTCCTTCTCTCTGGTACAGAATTGATAGTCTTGGAGAAAACTCGCTCTTCCTTGGACAAAACTATCCAATGATGGTGAAAGGCGATCCAACTGCTATTGACACAACGTTACTACCATTTATGAGAAGCAACTGTGTCTATACCTTGGACATTTGGGTGGTTCCCTACCCTGGTACTGATATAGTAGGCTGCTTCAGCCTGGATGATCAGTCCTGCATTGGTCTCCAGATAAACAATGGATGGCCCGTCCTAGAGAATCACTTGCGGTTCAAAGCAAGCATTTCCAACGCCGAGGAATGGTTGAGTTGAAGTTCATTTCATTACTTGTTATTTGTTGTGTGGTGAAAACTTTAGTATTTATAATGTATCCTCGTTGTCGATGTGGGTTGATGACCTGTTGTACGTAATAAAATGATATGCCTGTGATAAACTTACTAAATTTATGAATGGCTTTCGAGTCGCTTCTCTAAGTGAGTGGTGCGGCGAGGCAAAAAAATATTTTCCACATACATAATTGTACGTGCATTGCAATAAGTTATCAGATGAGGCCAATCAATAATAGTACTAGTACTAGTACACTATTTGTACTAGCTTCACATGCTTCGCGCGTCGGGCGGGTGTTTTTACTGTAGCCATATGTGAATGTGTTCACTGTATGTAACCAGCACCTCGAATCCTCGATACTAGTACTATATAGTAGGAGTAAGTAGTAGGAGTAGTAGGGTGGCATGGGCCAGAACAAGCATTCGCGTCCAGGAGTACGACACACGCCACCACCACGACATCCATCTGACACCTTATTATTTCTTGGAGTCCGTGCTAGAGCAATCTCTTCAACCTCGTCATTTCTCTAACTTCAGCCATCACGCGGCGGGCGAGGTGGGGGTTTGCCGATAGTCGGTTTCCTTAACTGCGGTCCCACTTGTAAGGCCAACTCCAACGCACGACCCCAAACGGACCTCCGTTTTGCACGAACTCCAATGATAATTTTGACTAGAAAAGCAAGACCAAAGAAAACTAGAACCACAAGAATACATTTTACTACTCCTGAAAGTTGGATTAGTGCCTTCTCGATGCATTCATTGTTGATCTACGGTGTCAGGACCCCGACTCAATGCCACATCGATCTAGCATGAAACACCTCATATCACTTTGCGGCCTCACGCACGGTATTCCCACGGGTGTCGCCTTACCTTTGCTCGGGACCGTTTGCGCCTTTTGGCACACGTATATGACAGTGTCGCTAGCATCCATATGATAAGGAGCCCGAGCTGACATGGCTAGTCGTAAACCCAAATTGGCACAGACTTACAGGGACAGGCATCCATGACCCAGCATCGAACGTGTCGGTCATCAGCGCGTGAATCCAGGTTGTAGCACTGGGCTAGCAGGACTCCGGTGAACCGGGCTGTAGCGGGCTAACAGGACTCCGGTATTCATCGCGTGACATTTCCCCGAAGGGACAGACACAGGAACGAAGAAGGACACATGCCGGCCAGCCTAAGTGTTCCGGAGCAGTAGCAAGCTACCATGGCTCGGTGGAAACACTAGGAGACATTTCCCGGTAAGAGAGGCTACTAAAGATAAACAACTAGATGGTCAGATCCCACACATACCAAGCATTTCAATAACATACACACAATATGCTCGATATGTGCAAATACAACATGGCATCACAACATGACTCTACGACTCAAGTAATTTATTCAATAGGCTCCGAGGAGCGAGATATTACAAACATGGGTCTCATGACCCAACAATCAGAGCATACAAGTCAAAGCACACGCGGAAGCTTATCATGTCTGAGTACAGACATCTATAAATGAAAAAGGCTGAGAAGCCTGACTATCTACCAGATCCTGCCGAGGGCACATGATCGTAGCTGAGGTAACAAGCTAAACGTCGAAGTCCACGTGGAACTACTAGCGAGACCGAAGTCTCTCTGCAAAAACATAAAATAGGCAAACGTGAGTACAAATGTACCCAGCAAGACTTACATCAGAACTATCTACATATGCATCATTATCAACAAAGGGGATGGTGGGGTTTAACTGCAGCAAGCCAGCTTTGACTCGGTGGCTATCCTAAACTACGACTGCAAGTAACTCTTTTGAGGTGGCGCACACGAGTCCACATATTCACCATATCAATACACCACTATGGATCCGCTCCCGTCTCCCTACGAGAGCGCCATCCATAGCACTCACGCTTATCTTGCGTATTTTAGAGTATCCACTTTCACTTGTCTATGAACTTATATAAGCAACCCAGAAGTCCTTTTCCGCGGACACGGCTATTCGAATAGATGATGTTAACCCTGCAGGGGTGTACTTCTTCACACACGCTCTCACCACTTACCGCCGTTTACACGACATGTACTCGGCAACCTTCAAGCGGAAGCCCAACGTGGGTGTCGGCCACGGCCTACCTAAACACTCGAGTCTCTAGTCCAGGTTTATCGCCTATTTGGGTTCCATCCATGAGGAGATCCGGCCGGAGTTTCGCTCACAGCCCCAAACGATGTGAACAGGGTTCCCGAGACACCAAACGGGCGCCCGGTACACCGTGCCACGTGCCTACCGCATCACAGCCCACCCCTCCGGTCAGCGCTGCCCATGGCCTCCAGCATACTACAAACACCAGAAACTACTTGCAACTCCTAGACAGAGGACAAGGGTGATTAAGAAGCCGAGAGGGTCCATTGGTTTCGGGCCCAATGCGTGGTAGTAGCTGAATCATGGATCACAAACACAGAACTCAGTTCCTGAGGACGGCTTCAATGAGACAACCCACCATGTACTCCTACATGGCCTCTCACCGCTACCTTTACCAAATCGTGTTCACACACTTAGCTCACACACAGTAGGACATGTTCACACACCTCTGATTCATTCCCGATGAATCAGACCTGACACAACTCTAAGCAGTAGCAGGCATGACAAACAAGCAAGAATGAGTAGGCACAACAGGGCTCAAACAACTCCTACTCATGCTAGTGGGCTTCATCTATTTACTGTGGAATGACAGGTCATGCAGAGGATAAAGGGGTTCAGCTACCGCAGCAAGTAACAGATGAATCGTTGTTGTCCTAATGCAGTAAAAGAGAGCAGGAGCGAGAGAGTGGGATTATATCGGAATGAACAAGGGTGTTTTGCTTGCCTGGCACTTCTGAAGATAACATTGAGTCTTCATCAGTGTCAACGATCACATCATCGGTACAACGTCTATCGAGGGGGAACAACACCGGCAAACACAGAAGAAACACGATCAATGCAATGCACAATATGATGCATGCTATGACATGGCAATATGAATGTGTTTCGGGCTAATGCACCTAGCTATGATTTAAATGAAGTTGGTTTGAATACATGATTCAAACTCCAACTCCATATATGATTATTTAAATGCCCTTTATTTGTTTTGTCCAAGACAGTAGTGATAAGTTGTTCTAACATGCATGGAAATGGTATAGATGGATTCCTTGAATTTTTCTGATAATTTTTCATATATAAATTATTTAATTTGGAGTTACGGTTGATTTTCTATGAATTTTAGAAGTTTTAGGCATTTTCTGGAATTTCCTGAATAATAATAAATCCAGAAAATACTTATTGCGTCAGCATGGCGTTGGCATGACGTCAGCAGGTCAACAGGGGCTGGTTCGGTCAAACCTGACCAGTGGGGCCCACTGGTCAGTGACTCAGGTGACTAACAGAGTTAATTAATTCTAACTAATCAAATAAATAGCCACAGGGCCCACTGTCAGTGTCAGCAGGGGTAATTAGTTTAACTAATTCAATTAGTACTAATCCTAATTAACTAACAGAGCAATTAGCACTAATCAAAATCCTACACTAATTCAGTCAAAGGCCGGCCCCACATGTCATGGACACAGGGGGGGTCCCGCCGTGGTCAAAGTGGGTCAAACCCACCGGCGACATGACGCCGGCGAGGCCCGAGATGGCGGCGCGAACCGGAAACGCGCTACAGGGCATGGGCGAGGCCGTGCTTGGGCTCGTTGGAGAGCCCTTGCTGGTGCGCATCGAACGATGGTGGTGGCCGTGCCTGTGGTGGCCGGTACCGACGACGGCGAGCTCGTGAGCGGCGGCCGGAGTTCGGGTGCGGTCGGGTTCGGCGCTGCTGCTCGCAAACAAGGGAGCTGAGGCGCTGGAGGGGCTCTACGGGTCACTGGGGTCATCAGGAGCACTCGGAGGCAACGAGCGCAGGTGGAGGAGCTCGGGAGCACGAAGCTCACCGGCCATGGCGGACGGCGGCCTCGGGTGCTCGTGGGGCGGCGGCTACAGGGCATGCGCGAGAGAGAGAGGTGAGGGGAAAGGAAGAGGGGCTCACGGCGGACTCGCAGAGCAGCTCAATGGGCTCGAGGAAGCTTCTGCGACGGAGAATTGACGACGGCGATCTCCGGTGGCCGACGAGGGGAACGGCGGTGCTTGCGACGTCCAGGGGCTTCCAGCGTCGAACGGCTTGGTGAGGAGGAAGAGAGGGACGAGGCGGAGCCCGTGGGCGTGTCGGAGAGGCGAGGCGGTGGCTGTGGCCGCGGCGAACGGCGTCGGTGGCGACGGCCGTGCGTGTGAGAGAGAGACAGAGGAGGGGATGAGGCGAGGGAGAGTGCGAGAGGGAGTCGGGGCAGCGTGGCGTCATCCAGGCACGGGGTCAGGGAGGAGGACGAGCCTCCAGCGCGAAGCAGGAGGTGGCCAGAGCAGGGTGGAGGTGGCGCGCGCGGCGGCATCGCGGTGTCCCTCCTCTGCCTACTGGCACGAGGAGGAAGGCGACAGGGGAAGGCGCCTGGTGGGCTGGGCCGCACCGGTGGGCTGCCAGCACAGGAGCTGGGCCGGTTGCTGGCGCCAGGTGGGGCGCTAGGTGGGCTGCAGGTAGGTGGCCCAGGTAGGCTTCTGCTCTTTTTTTATATTTCTGTTCTGTTTTCTTTTATTTAATCTTTTGCCACTGTTTTGAATTTAAAATAATCCAAACAATGCCAAAAACTCCTCTGAATATTTTTATTTTGCTAGATGGACTTTTCCAAAAGCTCATAAAATATTTCAGGGGTATTTGAAATTATATTCTAATTATATGAATATAATTCAAATTCAAATAGCTAATGATTTAAATTCAAAGTCCCAAGATTAAGTCCTTAAAAATGTTCAATATTTTGGTTGGGACCAGAACCCTTTCCAAAAATTATCAAACATTTAAGAAGAGCATTTTGGAACAATGAATGAGATTTTAGGGTTTTTGCCCTTCTTTTATTTAGGGTTTTGAGGCTTCCAAATTTCCCCAGTTCAAGTTTTCAGAAATTTAAACATGATGCAAACACTAGGCAGCACCAGAAGCTAGGGATGTGACAACTCGCCCCCACTAAACAAGAATCTCGTCCCGAGATTCAAGCGTAGGGTAAGATGAAGGGGAAACGCAAACTAGTATAATCTTCACGATCCAGGGTGCATTCCATAAGAGTGTTGATTTGATCACCATCATTATCTTGATGTCTTGCTCCGAGAACTTCAACCAACATTACAACGAGAGGAGAATGGAACTCTAGAAGGATCAATCTTCTTGAAGGTCGAACAACTCAGGATTAACTCTCGGAATGATACATAGCAACACCTCTCGAGCTGAGAGACGAAGCACACCTCTAGAGGGATGGAGTGGAGCAGATGACGAGGTTTACCAGGTAGACTACAATTCCACACTTAAAAAGGTGGTAAACGATTGTCATCGTAGCGAGGAGTTGAGTTGCCATGATACCACAACGAGGCACCTTAGGGATGGTGACTCGTAGATATATCCCCTTAAGTGGCAAAAAGAATTACCTTTGATTCAAAGATCATTGAAACTCTTTATACCAGCCTAAGGCAATCACAAGCGATCATTTGGAGGGGGTCGGTAGAATGGCATACTCGGACTTGGATGATGTGGATTACCTTGTTGAAGACAACGTAATGGATGAATTTGCTTACCACCAGAAATGGAAGAGACCCATGGTAGAATGGCACATTGGCGGTGCAAGCTGGAAACAAAATGCAAATGCTGGGAATGATTCTGGTAACTGGAAAGAACCCAACAATAGAGAGTGAATTCACTGTTTGAAAAGGTCATGGCGTTGCCGAGGAAACTGAGAGGAATCCTGGTTAGTGCCGATGATAACACGTAGCGCTTGTGCGTGCTCTCAAGAACTTGAGCATTTCCACAATCATCAAGGTTTTATCAACATCCGTGTCAAGGGTGCTGACAACACAACATACTACTATGATGAATGATGATGGATGATGCAGATGCAAAGGAAGATAAGACTTTCTTAGATTTCACCCTTGGCGGGGCCAAGGAAATAAAATCTGGATGATCGACCGAGAGACATTTAGCACTCCGCTTCTAATGTTCTCCTTGATGTGCTAGTGTGACCCATTCATAGATATGGTTTGATATCTAGAACATCAAGTAAAAAGGTCGGACTTTGGAACACAGAAATCCATAGGGGCAACTAGGGAGTAAATCCTACGAAATCCCTATGGGGAGGTGGCCAACTTCCTCAAATCAAGATACTACAACAGGAGGTCTTCCGGCTGGGTGTGTTGGCCACGACATCCATTTTACCGGTTATCGCGAGACCAATATTATAGTTCTTGGGAAATGTTCCAACCATCACATCTGCCTGAGATTCAGATCTGGTTGGTGTCAGAATATTCCAGACTCATCAAGTCTAGAAAGAAAAATGAAAGTTTACAACACAAATCGACGAGACGGCGTTGTGAGATTCTCGGGGAATGAACTACGATAGTAAGCTCCAAAACATGAGTTGGTTCTGCTACAAACATGTGAACACGTTGTCCCAGACAAGCATGGCCACGTAGTAGTCTTATAATTAAACACTACCGAGTTCAGGTGGAGAACCATCATCGAGGATATCGAAGTCTTTACGCAAGTCCATGGATTAGATCCCAAGCATAGACTTCTTTTCCTTGAACAAGTCAATCAGTGGCTTAGTGTGCTAGGGACACATATAGAATGAAGGTTGCAAGCCTCCAGACTACAGAATACTTCGCACGTGTGCATGACTGATTTGGGATGATTCCAAAGGAAACAAAACAATCTTCCTCGAATCCACGGCGGCAACTTGCATCAAATGCACATGAACTAGAGGAAGTCACTTCTTACATCCGAACATATGCTTCATGAGCTAGCATGAACAAATGCTTTCAAAAGTTTTCCAACACTAGCTTAATGTTCAGCAAAATTATGGAGAAGACAAGGATGTTGTCAATGGGCTCAACAACAATTCATCTGGGTTTCCTTTCAAAAGGAATTCCATAGTTAAGTGAACAAGTGATAGCATTGGTCAGACCCAAAAGATATAATGGTGTATGCTCGAGGGATCAACCACGAGTAAGACAACATTACGAACATCGTTGGTACTGATTTGATTTGACGATAGCCCACACTCAAATCAAGGATTGATAAGACAATATTTCCAGCAACTGATCACAGGGACCAATCGATCAAGATATCATCTTTCTTCAACACACTCTACACAAGAATATCCCTTTGGAACAACCTAAATTAGGCAAGCTTTTATCTTCCAATTCTCCAAGTTGTTGTCTAGCTTAACCAACTAGTTCAGGGATATCCAACACAGATTCTTGGAGAAAGGGTGGTTCACAAGAAACCAACTTGATCACGAGTCCAACATAACAGTCAGGAAACAACCCGGTAACACTTCCAAGAAGATATTTGGAAATTCACGAACCACCGATATGTTAGTAAGCTCGAGAACAATCTTGCTTTTTGAGGCAAGACGATATGATCAAATGAGTGAGGACTTGACAAGATCCTAACTCATCAATCGAAGGGTGCACCGAAATAAGGACTAGGTAGCACGATCAGTCTTAGAAGGATGATTCAAAAACCAACACGCTAAGAATGAAATTATTATCCTTTAACTACCAAGCAACGAGGTTGCTGGGAGTATTGATTTCACACATCACAATTCATTTGTCGGTATTCCGGTTGCATCAACACGAGGACCGAGGAATGACTAATGATGGTGAGAAGTATCACTACCAAGAGTTCATAGGATGGTGTGCAATTCCTATAACAATCCCGATATAAAGATGGTAATACTCCAAGGTAGAGCAGAACAAAAGCTGGATTAGCAATTTGTTCTGCGGAGCACAACTTCTTTGACCCAATCCTGGATATGGAAGAGGTACTGGAGTTTGTTTCTCCTAGTCATTCCGCGATAGAATGGCTTGACGGACCACAAGAGTAATAGGTATCGATAAACGAATGCATGCATACTCTTGACTATCAATTGATAGACAAGGGTCAGAATGCAACTAAAGAGAACAACTCAAAGGAACATATAATTTTCTGAGTTGTGGATGCATAGATTAGTATGTCGAGCGAGATCAACATTTCTTCCAGATAACCCATGCAGAGAGATAGGACTGGCAGAGTCACAATATAGCATGGAGAACTCATCGAGAGCACTCTTGCTGTCATCTTTTGGTTCAGAAGAACTCCTGCCAAGAATGGTTCATGGTAATTGGAAGAAGGATGTACCATGAACCTCGAGGACTATCGCAAAGGTTACTAATAACCTAAAGGGACTAGCAAACACTATCAACATGAAGTAAGTAGAGTGAATCTCGGGTTCAAGAACCCAAGAATAGAATACCTACTAACCAAATGGCATCACGGGATGCTTTCGATAATGACGGCCAGAATCATCACACTGGAAACACAGATCATGGCTAGACCACTAGATGATCCCCTAAGCACTTAGGGTCATAATTATTAACTCCAACATATATGTCGAGGCAACAGAGTACCTCAACTCACCGATTAGTGTGGTTAACCTGGCCTAAAGGAACATCGAAACGGAGGAAGGGATTTTGCAAATGCTTCAGACTATTTAGAAACCTGGGATGACTCGGACAGCATAACGGCTGTAAATGCTCAAAAAGATTTGAGACAATCACAAAAATGGTGGCATAACCACTCAGAAGCACAATATCAAGGTTTCAAGATCATTAGTTAACATACAGAAGTAATAGGAACTGAAACGAGGCTTAAGTCCAACAATTCTATAAGTCTACGGACTAGTAACACGTGATCCTGATAGAAAGAAGAGAAAGTCTAGTTCCTTAACCCCGCAGGAAAGATAAGATGACTCAGATCAGAAGGGCATAAGGTATAAGGAGTAAAAAGAGCCTTACGTTCCATCCCACAATCAATTCCCTTATATAACTAAAGAATTTCTAGACTCAACTTCGACCAGTTTGGCTTGGTAATCCTACAGGCAGTCAAGCTCTGATACCAAAGCTGTCAGGACCCCGACTCAATGCCACATCGATCTAGCATGTAACACCTCATATCACTTTGCGGCCTCACGCACGGTATTCCCACGGGTGTCGCCTTACCTTTGCCCGGGACCGTTTGCGCCTTTTGGCACACGTATATGACAATGTCGCTAGCATCCATATGATAAGGAGCCCGGGCTGACATGGCTAGTCGTAAACCCAAAGTGGCACAGACTTACAGGGACAGGCATCCATGACCTAGCATCGAACGTGTCAGTCATCAGCGAGTGAATCCAGGCTGTAGCACTGGGCTAGCAGGACTCCGGTGAACCGGGCTGTAGCGGGCTAACAGGACTCCGGTATTCATCGCGTGACATTTCCCCGAAGGGACAGACACAGGAACGAAGAAGGACACATGCCGGCCAGCCTAAGTGTTCCGGAGCAGTAGCAAGCTACCATGGCTCGGTGGAAACACTAGGAGACATTTCCCGGTAAGAGAGGCTACTAAAGATAAACAACTAGATGGTCAGATCCCACACATACCAAGCATTTCAATAACATACACACAATATGCTCGATATGTGCAAATACAACATGGCATCACAACATGACTCTACGACTCAAGTAATTTATTCAATAGGCTCCGAGGAGCGAGATATTACAAACATGGGTCTCATGACCCAACAATCAGAGCATACAAGTCAAAGCACATGCGGAAGCTTATCATGTCTGGGTACAGACATCTATAAATGAAAAAGGCTGAGAAGCCTGACTATCTACCAGATCCTGCCGAGGCACAAGATCGTAGCTGAGGTAACAAGCTAAACGTCGAAGTCCACGTGGAACTACTAGCGAGACCGAAGTCTCTCTGCAAAAACATAAAATAGGCAAACGTGAGTACAAATGTACCCAGCAAGACTTACATCAGAACAATCTACATATGCATCATTATCAACAAAGGGGGTGGTGGGGTTTAACTGCAGCAAGCTAGCTTTGAGTCGGTGGCTATCCTAAACTACGACTGCAAGTAACTCTTTTGAGGTGGCGCACACGAGTCCACATATTCACCATATCAATACACCACTATGGATCCGCTCCCGTCTCCCTACGAGAGCGCCATCCATAGCACTCACGCTTATCTTGCGTATTTTAGAGTATCCAGTTTCACTTGTCTATGAACTGATATAAGCAACCCAGAAGTCCTTTTCCGCGGACACGGCTATTCGAATAGATGATGTTAACCCTGCAGGGGTGTACTTCTTCACACACGCTCTCACCACTTACCGCCGTTTACATGACATGTACTCGGCAACCTTCAAGCGGAAGCCCAACGTGGGTGTCGGCCACGGCCTACCTAAACACTCGAGTCTCTAGTCCAGGTTTATCGCCTATTCGGGTTCCATCCATGAGGAGATCCGGCCGGAGTTTCGCTCACAGCCCCAAACGATGTGAACAGGGTTCCCGAGACACCAAACGGGCGCCTGGTACACCGTGCCACGTGCCTACCGCATCACAGCCCACCCCTCCGGTCAGCGCTGCCCATGGCCTGCAGCATACTACAAACACCAGAAACTACTTGCAACTCCTGGACAGAGGACAAGGGTGATTAAGAAGCCGAGAGGGTCCATTGGTTTCGGGCCCAATGCGTGGTAGTAGCTGAATCATGGATCACAAACACAGAACTCAGTTCCTGAGGACGGCTTCAATGAGACAACCCACCATGTACTCCTACATGGCCTCTCACCGCTACCTTTACCAAATCGTGTTCACACACTTAGCTCACACACAGTAGGACATGTTCACACACCTCTGATTCATTCCCGATGAATCAGACCTGACACAACTCTAAGCAGTAGCAGGCATGACAAACAAGCAAGAATGAGTAGGCACAACAGGGCTCAAACAACTCCTACTCATGCTAGTGGGTTTCATCTATTTACTGTGGAATGACAGGTCATGCAGAGGATAAAGGGGTTCAGCTACCGCAGCAAGTAAAAGATGAATCGTTGTTGTCCTAATGCAGTAAAAGAGAGCAGGAGCGAGAGAGTGGGATTATATCGGAATGAACAAGGGTGTTTTGCTTGCCTGGCACTTCTGAAGATAACATTGAGTCTTCATCAGTGTCAACGATCACATCATCGGTACAACGTCTATCGAGGGGGAACAACACCGGCAAACACAGAAGAAACACGATCAATGCAATGCACAATATGATGCATGCTATGACATGGCAATATGAATGTGTTTTGGCTAATGCACCTAGCTATGATTTAAATGAAGTTGGTTTGAATACATGATTCAAACTCCAACTCCATATATGATTATTTAAATGCCCTTTATTTGTTTTGTCCAAAACAGTAGTGATAAGTTGTTCTAACATGCATGGAAATGGTACAGATGGATTCCTTGAATTTTTCTGATTATTTTTCATATATAAATTATTTAATTTGGAGTTACGGTTGATTTTCTATGAATTTTAGAAGTTTTAGGCGTTTTCTGGAATTTCCTGAATAATAATAAATCCAGAAAATACTTATTGCGTCAGCATGGCGTTGGCATGATGTCAGCAGGTCAACAGGGGCTTGTCCGGTCAAACCTGACCAGTGGGGCCCACTGGTCAGTGACTCAGGTGACTAACAGAGTTAATTAATTCTAACTAATCAAATTAATAGCCACGGGGCCCACTGTCAGTGTCAGCAGGGGTAATTAGTTTAACTAATTCAATTAGTAGTAATCCTAATTAACTAACAGAGCAATTAGCACTAATCAAAATCCTACACTAATTCAGTCAAAGGCCGACCCCACATGTCATGGACACGGGGGGGGGGGGGTCCCGCCGTGGTCAAAGTGGGTCAAACCCACCGGCGACATGACGCCGGCGAGGCCCGAGATGGCGGCGCGAACCGGAAACGCGCTACAGGGCACGGGCAAGGCCGTGCTTGGGCTCGTTGGAGAGCTCTTGCTGGTGCGCATCGAACGGTGGTTGTGGCCGTGCCTGTGGTGGCTGGTACCGACGACGGCGAGCTCGTGAGCGGCGGCCGGAGTTCGGGTGCGGTCGGGTTCCGCGCTGCTGCTCGCAAACGAGGGAGCTGAGGTGCTGGAGGGGCTCTACGGGTCACTGGGGTCATCAGGAGCACTCGGAGGCAACGAGCGCAGGTGGAGGAGCTCGGGAGCACGAAGCTCACCGGCCATGGCGGACGGCGGCCTCGGGTGCTCGTGGGGCGGCGGCTACAGGGCATGCGCGAGAGAGAGAGAGGTGAGGGGAAAGGAAGAGGGGCTCACGGCGGACTCGCAGAGCAGCTCAATGGGCTCGGGGAAGCTTCTGTGACGGAGAATTGACGACGGCGATCTCCGGTGGCCGACGAGGGGAATGGCGGTGCTTGCGACGTCCAGGGGCTTCCGGCGTCGGATGGCTCGGTGAGGAGGAAGAGAGGGACGAGGCGAAGCCCGTGGGCGTGTCGGAGAGGCGAGGCGGTGGCTGTGGCCATGGCGAACGGCGTCGGTGGCGACGGCCGTGCGTGTGAGAGAGAGACAGAGGAGGGGATGAGGCGAGGGAGAGTGCGAGAGGGAGTCGGGGCAGCGTGGCGTCATCCAGGCACGGGGTCAGGGAGGAGGACGAGCCTCCAGCGCGAAGCAGGAGGTGGCCAGAGCAGGGTGGAGGTGGCGCGCGCGGCGGCGTTGCGGTGTCCCTCCTCTGCCTACTGGCATGAGGAGGAAGGCGACAGGGGAAGGCGCCTGGTGGGCTGGGCCGCACCGGTGGGCTGCCAGCACAGGAGCTGGGCCGGTTGCTGGCGCCAGGTGGGGCGCTAGGTGGGCTGCATGTAGGTGGCCCAGGTAGGCTTCTGCTCTTTTTTTATATTTCTGTTCTGTTTTCTTTTATTTAATCTTTTGCCACTGTTTTGAATTTAAAATAATCCAAACAATACAAAAAACTCCTCTGAATATTTTTATTTTGCTAGATGGACTTTTCCAAAAGCTCATAAAATATTTCAGGGGTATTTGAAATTATATTCTAATTATATGAATATAATTCAAATTCAAATAGCTAATGATTTTAATTCAAAGTCCCAAGATTAAGTCCTTAAAAATGTTCAATATTTTGGTTGGGACCAAAACCCTTTCCAAAAATTATCAAACATTTAAGAAGAGCATTTTGGAACAATGAATGAGATTTTAGGGTTTTTGCCCTTCTTTTATTTAGGATTTTGAGGCTTCCAAATTTCCCCTGTTCAAGTTTTCAGAAATTTAAACAGGATGCAAACACTAGGCAGCACCAGAATCTAGGGATGTGACATACGGAGGCTCGATATTGCGTGCTTCTTTCTTCTTCGAGTGTAAAGAAGTAGACGTTACTTCCTCGCATCTAGTCTCGTGTCTAGCCTCTATTCTAGTAGGAGTATCAACAAGTGCACTAATCTCATCTCTAGTCTATGTGCTAGCTAAAAGTGATAGAACATCTACTAAATTGTGCTCTATCAATATATGGATGTACTCTTCTTCCCAATACAAAAACTTGCATCCATTCTACTCCCTCCGTTGCACAATACATGCCTTCTATTTGTCAAAATATATATGTATCTAGACATGTTTTAGTATATAGGTACATCCATTTTTGGACAAATGGAAGTCAAGTATTTTGGAACGAAGGAAGTACACAATAAATTTTCAATGTTAGCACAACTAGTCTAATCCGAGAGCACAACCGAAGATTTGGTCGGGTTCTTCCTCCTTTTGCCGACACGTGGGACATCTAGCATCCAGGTCGTGTCATGAAAGAAAATAGAGTGGTAGTTGAAGCCACGAGATGTGCATCTTGGGTTAAACTGTAAATAGAATCTTACTACTCTTGAGTAACGCCAAAAGCGGCCACCGAAGATCTTTATTGGACTTGTTTTTCATCACCAGCACGTCGAGGTGAAAGATGTGCAGGTTCAGTGGGTCCGCTTGCGTTTTCACTGACATGTGGGACCACATGTGAGCAAACAGACGATGGGCTCCGCATGTCCGCTGGCTGGCTGAGAAGAGAGTTAGAGGAGGGCTGAGCATGGACTGCAGGAAATTTGTTCTACGTACCTCGATATAGGCTCGATATATTTGGGTGGCATGGGCCATAATTAGCATTTACATCTAGCAGTATGGCACACGCCACCCACACGAGTCCCATCCGACACCAATTTTCTTGGAGTCCATGCTACAACCATCTCTTCTCCCTCCTGTTTTCTCAGCCATCGAACGGTGGGCGGGGTGGGGGTTTGCCGATAGTCGGTTTGCTCAACTGTGATCCCACTTGTAAGTGAGAATGCACCGCACACATTCCAGCTTGAGCGGCATGCCGGACCAACCGTGTGGGGGTGCGACACGAACACGACAAGCTTTCCCTTTTGAACTTGTAACTTGTAAAATTTGGTTCTGCTCCATGGCGCGACCGATAGATAGAAAATAATGATTTTGCCTAGAGTAATGAGAAGTTAGGTTCTTGCGCCGTTCATGCATGGAGTATGTACGAAAATTATGAAGTTGATGCGAAAGGTAAGATAATTACTGTAGTATCATATACTACTACATGGATTTGATGGAAAGATAAAAATACATACGGATCCATCAACGACATCCTCACGCCCTAGTGCGTCGGGTCACCAACCGACGTGTGAGGAGCAGCGGCTTTGGCGGCGAGCTCAATGTGCTTCTGAACAGTGCCAGCCAAGGTTGCCCTGTGGTCCAAGAAGGCCAGCGTTCTATCGTCCTCATCTTGCATGTAGTAGTCCTTGTGGAAGATTTGCACGTAGACGTGGGTGATTATGTCGATGGTGTCTTGCTGCGCCAGGCGCTGCGCGGCGATCGCGACCTCGAGCTGGACATTCTCTGTGCGACGGCGGGCAGTCGCAGGGCCATCAGTGCATCGAAGAAATTGTCACCATAGTGGCCGTTGAGGGTGGCGGGCATCGCATAGCCTAGGCGCGTCGATTGGAGGCTTACGTCAAAGTCGTCCGCGAGCTTCTTGACGATGGTGAACTTGTCCAGGAAACCGATGAGGACCTCGTCGAACAAGGAGACAAAGTTGTCATCCAAGCGGGCCCTCACCCTGGCGGCCTCAAGCAATACTACCTGGAGACGTTCCTCGGTGCCGGGAGCAGGCCGGCGTCGTGGACCATCTGGCACAGCCTCCATGGGTCTAGCTTAGCTTCTAGTCAACTGATCCTGCGATTCGAGTGATCACTCTTGCCCTTGGTTAGCGTGCGTAGGTGCATAGGATTTCGTACTACTCCTCGGCCCTCTACGACTAGCCACAATGGAGAGTAACATACACTAGTAACATACAGGTTTCCCTAAACTATGTTACTACCTCAATAGTAGGTAGTAACATAAGTGTGGTAGTACTAACATGCAAATCTTCATTTATTAGATTATAGACTCATATTGCATTGGGACATGTGATGTTACAGTAACTAGCTAAGTTACTAGCACTACATCTCTCCTCATTAACTCATTGCCACATAAGAAAATTTGTTGAGTTGGACTCGATGTTACTACCGAAGTTACTCCCCCTGTGGCTAGTCTACTGCACGTGCCTTTGGCTGTAAGATAGGTGGGCCAGCCACCCCCTGGGCCCACGTGCCATGCAACCAGAGGCAGTTGACGTAAGTCAATGAAGCTGCATCCCCCCCCATGTCGGTGCAATATAGTCAGTCATCTCACCGGACCTCTAGTTGGGGCCAAACGAGAGAAGTTTCATGTTTACTAGTTTATTGGTCCCCTTTGCATTTTGCGCCAAGTTTTGACCTTTGATTTAACTAATAAAATGTTAATGCATGTAAACAAAAATGTTGTGTAAGTCACCTTACGAAAACCAAATAATCCCAAAACACTTGGGCACAGTGCATTAACTCCCTCCTTGTTTCTTATTTCGTGACATATCAACCAATGAGAGATGTGGGCCGTGCATGCTTTCAATGACTTGAGACTACCAAACATGACATGCAATGTTTAGTTCATTGCATGTAATCCTATTAGTACTCTACTTAGCAAAAAAAACATTAAGTTCTCTCGTCGATAGGAATAAAACACCATGTATTTATTTACAGAGGGAGTAGTACATTTTTTGTGACATGCATTACTAGATATTGCTAGTCAAATACTAAAATCCAGATGGACGTGGTAGTACTCCTAAATCCAGACGGTGGTGCTACTAGTACTAGTAGTAGTACTACCAATGTAGTAGTAGGTGTACTAGCACTGTACTACCCGTTGGTCAAATTATTACGTGCCGCTCCTCACAGTGAAGTGACAAGACCCTGCGTCGGAGATGATACCTGAGTATAGGTGTCGTGTTTGGCATACCATAGTCAGCCTCACCATCTGCAGTCACTATCATCATGGATGTAGAGCTATTCTGCTTACAACTAGCCCTGTTCGACATAATTTCCCGTGCGTAGATGCCCGTGCATTGCACGGAACACCAAGATTGGGGGTGGACGGCTCCGGCAGCGGCCATCGCGCCAGATTTTTCCATGGCCTTCTAGATGTAGTGGGGAGGAGATAGGGCTGATTGTGAGAGACAAGGGGTTGTTTGCAAAAATGGAGAAGCTTGGTTTGTATGCGTCAGATCTAGATCCGACGGCTATTGGTGAAAGATAGGAGGCACAACATCATCACCAACTCAGGACCTGTTTGATACGCATGATTTTGAAAACGCAGGAATAGGACACGGCAATATTACAAGTTTCAAACTGATATTACAAATGTTTGGAGTAATTTTGCACCTACGAAGAGGGAATTACTAGGAAGTTTATGTAAGAACTTTCGTTACTTTAGGTGGATGCAGCATTATCTTACAAACTAAAATCCACCGCCCTGACAAGTCACTAATGGGCAAATAAGTTTTCGAGTCTCTGGCCACTTGATGTTTCAAAAACAAATTCAGCTTCTGCGGAGACTTTGTCATTTAGGCTTAGACGCTTGCGGTGATCAGCACGCCATTCATTGTTGCGCCAGAGAACGCCAAACCTCATTACCTTGAGCACACTTGCCTCCAGAACAAAGAACCTAGACAATTTAATCTCAGATGTGCTTCCTCGATAGTCGATCAAATCAATTTCTGTAAGATGTAGATCAAGGCATTCGATGAGATTGTTATAGTGCATCACATTTTTCACTTTCGGGTCTTTTTTATCTGCAAAAGAAGAGAACATATTAGAGCAGCTGGTTGCATAAGATTGCCGTGTCATCAAGAGGTACCAATATCATTCGCTCATACGATAGGGTTGGCTGGCTAGTGATATTTTTTCACTCTCTCTCTCTCTCTCTCTCTCTCTCTCTCTCTCTTTCCGTTTCCTCTCATTTAACTAGGAGCACGTGAAGAGCTTGGGCATTTGTTGCCTTCCACTATGTGGCCGATGCCATATTTCGCAAAAGTATGCCACATAATACGCATCGATGTCAAATCAAAAGATTTTGGCACCGCTCTCGTGATGTGAGAGAGTTGGCACCTCTATGCACACAGACCCACATGTATAAACAAATCAATCAAACCAACTACACCAGCCTCTCACTCTGCCAAACAAGTGTGTTTTTTATTGCCTCAGTCCTCTCTCTCTCCCATGTAGTGTGTTTTCATTACATGCGTTAATTTGGCACCGGAGCAAAGTAGGTGATCCAGATTGGGGCACCAGGTGAGCAATGGAGGGGCATCGATGCCAAATGCATCGCAAGTGAATTTGGCACATGTTTTGGCCTACATAGCCCACTTTTGTACTCCCTCCGTCCCAAAATTCTTGTCTTAAATCTGTCTAAATACATATGTATCTAGTTACATTTTAGTGTTACATACGTCCGTATCTAAACAAATGTAAGACAAGAATTTTGGGACAGAGGGAATACTACCTCGTATTTAGTATAAAATTTTGACCATAGATTTACCTAAGAAAATGCCAATGCATGTCACTAAAAATTACACCACTTGAAATTATGTTCAAATACGAATCCAACGATATAGTTCTTAGTGACATGCATTAAAATTTTGTCAGTTAAATCTATGGTCAAATTTTGATAATAAACCAGGACGAAGGTAGTACTTGCTCTTAGGGTAACCATAGAGTTACTGGAGTAGTCTAAGTTACTTTCCACTATGACTATCCTAGGCTACTATAGTAGTACAGCATAAAAACGATACAGGTGATCACGTGAGAAAAAAATACTAAAAACATTTCTTTTGGTGCAGTGCGTAGATGCAGTTTTGAACACTACACTTGTCATCGTAATTTGGGAAAATTACGAAAAAAATGAGCTACGTTGTGATTACCGTTTACTTAGAGGAAAGAAGTTTCACCTCGATGAGTAGCTTCTCCATGCATGGAAAGCATGTAAGGAATCCAACAACTTGATCCAGATTGGGGCCGATAGATTTTAGTGCTAAGATCTTCACTGTGCGCATGGACTGGGTCAAGCTTGTGGGAATCATTTTCTAGAAGACGGTCATAAATACATCAAGAAGAAATTTAAAAATGTGAATTTCAAGAGGACGGAGAAGAAGATGAGTGATGTAACTGAATGATTACGGATCCAATACAGAGTTCAGAGAATTTGGCAGACGAGTACACCAACATTGTCAATTTCGGTGCGTCAATGACCCTGATTTTTGTTGGACCTTCTAGATCCGATACAAGCAATCTCTCAAGGAAAGGCGCATTCTCAATGACCATAACATGGAACAGCTGGAGTGATCTCTTCCCAATTGACGTCTTGTTGCAGGGCAAGCAAGACAC
This sequence comes from Triticum aestivum, assembly GCF_018294505.1. NCBI lineage: Eukaryota > Viridiplantae > Streptophyta > Magnoliopsida > Poales > Poaceae > Triticum > Triticum aestivum. Next base: position 436,609,521 of record NC_057795.1, read on the forward strand.
ATAAATCCATCGAAGATTCGTCGACGCGATGTGGAGGCTAATGAACCCGTGGATCTGCTCAAGACGAAGGTACTCGAGCGCAGTACAGCTGCGGAGCAGGTGCTCCATAGCCTTCTTCGAGATGACAACCTTGAAGAGGTCGAGCTGATAAGTTGAGGGAGAACAAGGGCGGACGCGACATTAATCTGGGGAAGATAGCAGGAGCTGAAGCTGGCGCGGCGCAGCGTTGGCGTGAGGCGGAGCGCGGACGGCGGCAGAGAGCGACATCGTCTAGCTTCAATGCTGAGCTCCTCGAGATGATCTAGGGTGGGGGATAAGAACCACTCATCAAACTTGGGTTGGACCTTGGAGTTGGTGCTGAACATGCGGATGTCAAGGCGTCTGGCTGGCCCAGGGTGCGATGAAAGGATCTTGGAGACTGCGGCCATGCGCTTGCAATCCCCGTCGCAGAGGTAGTTGTCGACAGTGAGGTTGAGGGGGACGCAACGCTAGAGGGGGCGCCACCATCGGGAGAGAAGGGCGGTCCGCACGGCAGATTTGGTGGGGAGGAGGCTGATGATGACGAGGAGCATGTCATCGGGGAGGCTGCTGATGAAGTCCAGGCTCGCCGGATGCGGTTTTGGCTCGAGCCGCCTCCGCTTGTTGGCTGCCTCGCCATCCATCTCAACCGGCGGCGACGCCGATGTACACGTGTGCTGTTGTGTGTTGTGTGCTGGGTGTGCGCGAGTGTGTCCTTCTGTGCATGCCGCCGCGCAGTGGTGAATTGTGCGCGAGTGTGTCCTTCATGCGCAAGAAGTTTGTCTTCAATGCGCCCTCAATTTACTAGCGTGCGGGGTGCTACCCCGAGTGGTTTCAACTTTGTTTACTTCACCGCGTGTCAGATGGGCCTCTAGTTTACTTATTTTCACCCACTGCCACATGGGCCAGCACACGAAGATACAGAACACGAGATGACAAGGCAGCATGTGGATTGGTTGACCGGTCAACTAAACAATATACAAAGCTATACGCTGACATAGTGAGCGTATAAATCCATCGGTATAGAGAGTTCGAGTGAGAGGGGAGGCCCGTGAGAGATAACATAGAGAGAGAAAGAGCTACTCCCTCCATTCGATAGTGTAGTTCCAACATTTTTTGAAGTCAAACTTTTGAAACTTTGACCAAGTTTATAAATAAATTACTTATATCTAGAATACCAAAGATAAATGATCGTTCTAGATGTAAATGTTTTTCTCCACATATACCTGGTCAAACTTTTCTGAGGTTTGACTTTTCAAAACATCCATATGCTTATGGACGTGATAGATTCCCTAACTAGAGAGAGAGAGAGAGAGAGAGAGAGAGAAAAGTGTGTGTGTGTGTGTGTGAAAGAGACATGGAAAACACACGATAAAAGTAGAGAAAAAGCATGCGTGTCTTATGCAAACATATCACACATGCATCTTTGACAACGGAGGCAAGGTGAGGAGATAGTGTGTGGTTGTTTGGAACCGAGAGAGTAAGACCCCTAGCACGTGGCCAAGAGGAGTCTGACAAGCAAGGGGAGAGGGCGAGAGAGACGTTATGGAGAAAATGCAGACATGGGGAGGAGAGAGTGTATGTTTGTCATAGAGAGATCCCCTAGAGATTGTGATGGGACTACATGGAAGATCGAGTGACAAGGTGTGTGCGCGATAGAAGATGCCCCGAGAGATATCGAGATGGACGTATGGATGGAAGGAGACAATACGTGTGTTCCTGATGGCTAGTAAGAGACAGTCATACTTAGGAGGGGGGGAGTGCTTGCGCCTATGATGGAGTGAGGGATTATGGTACTTAGGGAGGTGTGTGTCACACGGAGAGAGAACAAGGGCGGAGAGTGTTGGATGGGTCTATATGTATAGCGCGAGCGAGACATGTGTATGTGTGAACCAGGGAGATATAAGGCCAGTTTGGCTTGCGTCCTGAGCATGTTTTGCCTGGCCTAGGGTTGTGGATGGATTTCATGCACGCTTGTGCGGCCACGAGACTAACAACAACATGGATGGATATTAGCATTAAATAATTGATGCATGTATTGATTGATGGCACATTGATGCTTTGCCTGGCCCAGGCATGAACCAAACGCTTCAGCACCACACAAGCCTGGCCAGGCATAAATATTTTACATCTCACGTCCACACCAGGCAGTACCGGCCATCAAGGCATGAGGGTCAGGACCAAACTGACCAATAAAGTTTGAGAGAGATTGTGGAGCCCCGATAAGGCTGAGTGGTGCGTCAGATAGCTGAGAGGGGGAAAGAGATATTCCATCCGCTCGATAATGCAGTTCATGTAAATTTTTTAGATGTCAAACTGTGGAAACTTTAATCAGGTTTACGCAAATGTTATTTATATCTACAATACCAAATATACATCATACAAAACTACATCTCATGGTGAATCTAACGGTATATGTTTGCCGTACTAGATGTAATTCTTTTTCTCCACGTAAATGGTCAAACTTTGTGATGTTTGACTTTTCAATAAATCTATATGCTATGGACCGAGGAGAGTGCCTCAGTCAAGACAAATCAAGTGCGTGTGAAGGAGAATGAGTAAGTGTGCAAAAAGAGTATGTGTGTGTGAAAGAGAAAGTGACAACAAACGATAAATTAGAGAGAGAGCGTGTGTTTTTTCGTTTCTTATGCGAACATATCACGCATGCATCTCCGAGATGGAAAAGCTAGGCGAGGAGATACACAAAGATAGCTAGTGTGTGATTGTTTGCAACGGAGAGAGACACCCCTATAGCACATGTCCAATAGAGGTCTGGCCAACAAGGAAAAAAGGCCGAGAGGGACACATAGATGGCATGGACGCATGGGGAGGGAGAGAGGGTGTGTTTGTGATAGAGAGATCCCCTCAAGATCGTGAGGGGACTATATGGTGGGAGATCGAGGGAGTGCGTGCGCGATAGAAAGATGCCCCGAGAGAAATTGAGATAGACCATGCACATGTTTGTGATGGAGACTAAGATTAGATAGTCATATACATATAGGGGGGGGGACTGCGTGTGCCTACAATTGAGTGAGAGACCATCATAATTGGCTAGCTGGGCATGAGATTGTGTGTGTGTGCGTGTGAGATGGAGAGAGAACAAGGGAGAGAGATAGAGTTTTAGATGGGCCTATCGAGTGCGAGTGAGATATGCATGTGTATGTGTGACCCAGGTGGATGGAGAGATTAAGAGAGGGGGGAAGAGCTCCGAGACAACATAGTGGTGCGTGAGAGAGTTACGGGCAAAGAGCAAAGGAATTTGTGTGCGTACGATGAGTGCACCCAAGATATCTAGCTTGGACTAGCTAGAGTATCATACATAGTGTGCGAGAGAGACCTATAGATGGCGTATATATGCATGCGAACTAGAAAGACCCCCCCCCCACACACACACAAAGAGAGAGAGAGATAGATAGATATATAGATAGATAGAGAGAGAGAGAGAGAGAGATGGATAGAAAGGGAGAGGGAGCAACAAGGTTTTTGTGTCGGATGCGTGCGACAGAATTGAAGATTGTCGGCGAGAGAGAGAGAGAGAGAGAGATAGAGAGAGAGAGAACAGGAGTCCGGGAGAGGGGGAGGTCGCGTTTTATGCATCAAAGACTGATATAAACCATGTTTCGATATAAACCTGCATTCAAATATTTAAATTGGAGAACATGTTGTCTGCAATCCACACATGAAAGGATATATGCATATATCAAACAAGTTCATTAATTTGACTTTAAACATGTTCATGGAGTACTATAATACTGTAAAACATGCTACTCGATTGAGGTGTTCAATTTTGGATTTAGTTCACTATTTTGACCTACTGAATGAGCTATTTCATTGAATCGAGATATTTCATTTTGGGTTTGATTTGCGTTTTTTAGTGGGTCAACTATTTGTCATATAGTAAATCGCTAGCAACGAGCATGTAAAAACACATTACTCCCGAGCATCATCTCTCCATCTAAAAAAGAAGTGACAAGATAATATTTCAAAATTTGATTCGAATCGACTTGGAAAGGTAGACGTGGATGCTCGTTCTCCCTAAATTTGAATGAACCGTTAAACATCCTCTCTGCTAGGTGGAATTCGCCCGAGCAAATAAATGGGAGATGCGGAATTACCGTCCTATGTGAGACACACATCAATTGGCCCATTGTACATCGAGGGTAGGTTCGTAACTTCATCCAAGCGCGCCTTCTCCTCGGCCGAAATGACATATGCCGAATAATTCATAAAGCATGGTCGGCAAAACATGCTCTCCTCGCCCGAAATAGCTCGCGCCCACTATTTCAAAACACGCTCTCCTCGCCCGAAATCGCTCGCGCCCACTATAGTTCAAAACACACCCTCCTCACCCGAAATCGCTCCCGCCCACTATTTGGGGAGAAGCAAAGTTACTCTACTATCCCCGACCCTGAGTACACAGACCCAAGCCGAGAAGCCTATAGGCAAGGGTAGAACTGTAACTTCCCCTCACATTTCAGACAAATGCGTCCGTAAGACATGGTTCCACTCCACTCCCAATCCCCCCCCCCGCCCCGCCCGCCCCCATTCGTACCTCGTGGGTGCCAAATCACCTTCTCCCCGGGAAGCTCCCTTCTCCCGAGCCGCAAAACCTCAGCACCACCTCCATGGCACCCCCACCGCACCAATTTCACAGCCGCCCTCCTCCCTAATGCCGAAGACGCTGTCCATTTGCCATTGTGCACTGGGCCATGTGCCTCTTACTCCGTGCTGCTAGTGCTTCCTCGACGATGGCCGCGTGAACCATACTGGAGCCGATTCACCCCCGCCGTTGTTCACGGTGCTGGAACAACGAGAATGACGAGAATCGAAAGCTCACGGAACCAGATAGACTATGAAACCACTCAAGTTAGAATGGGATAAGAAACGAATAAGACTGAAAGGATTTAGGCAGCACTCCGGCTGAAAATGGAAGGAATAGAACATGAACTTCACCCAATGAGATGGCTCTTGATGAGATGAACAACACAATGCCTCAGGACGAATTGAAAGAATGGAATGAAAAGAACGGATGGAAGAACAAGAACTTTCACGACGAATGAATTTGATAGCGTCCTCAGAGGAAGGGCTGAACGGAGTTGTTGAGAAAATCAACAACAAAAGAATAAGCTTGTTGTGGACTTATCAAAAACATCTCAAAACTTGAGGTGAAATTTTGCCACAAACAAAAGGTTTAATAGCTGAGAAGAACGAAGAAATGCAAAACCCCACTTCAAAAGAATATGGAGAATTAATTGCACTTCAATACACAAGAAGAAAAGATACTTGAACTCCTCCAACAAAATCTTGATTAACTCTTGAAGAATGAATTAAATCATGAAGAACCACCATGAAGAACTCCAGTGACAAAAGGATGATGAGATAGAATGAAGGATGAAAAGAATAAGATTAAAGCCTTGAAGTGATTTAGATGGAGGTTCCGACGAAATGGCTGAGGAAATTGAACTCCAGAAAAGAAAAGATGAAAACACTTGGAACTAGAATTTATTCCTCACGAACAAACTCCGAAGAAAAATGGATTACTCACTTGGATGAAATAAGAATAAGATTTATTGTATGGTTATCCTTCATCAAATTAAATTGATGACAAGCAATGGATTTTGCATACTACTTATTCTTCTTGAAATGGATTGAGAAGTGACATATCGCAAACTTGAGAAGGTCTTCATGAACCACCGGCAGGATTGAAAAGAATGAAAGGATTAATATAATGACAAAGGAAAGAGAATCTGAATGAACCACCGTAAGAATTTGAAAATTGAATGATGAAAGAGAATGAATCACCGAGAAGAATTAGGAGAACAAATATGCTAGAGGGGACTTAGATGCAAAAGAACAAGGAGATCATGAGCTGATTAAAGAACACTTGAACGGAGCACCGGGATAATTGGATAACGGTAGCAGAAATGTGAGGACGAAGAATTCTTCTGGAATGATGGCCTCCGGTGAAAAGAAATGAAAAAACAACTCCTGACATACTCTGGATAGGTGATAAAAAGGAATATCTAACAAATGGAATAATTCAAGAGGATAACATGAAGCTGGAACCACGAATCTTCGAGAGAACGGGCAAGATTTAAGAGAAACTCTACTTTGGTCTTCAAATGACGACGGAAAACACCACCAAAATTACTGAGATACTCCGGGAGAATGAAAAAGAGGAAGGGTTGAACCAAAGATGAAAAGAATTTGAAAGCGATCTTGGAGATGGCATCTGACTGATGAAATTCATTCTTACGTCAAACTCGAAAAGAATTAGGAATGGCTCCGGAATAATTAGAAGTGTCAGGTAAGATCCTGGGAAAAGACGTGTGGGTTAGGGCCCACTAAAAAAACACCGTTGGAAAGGGTTGTTGAAGAGGTAGATGATGCACCGGAATGATTGAAATATTTTGAATGATGTGACAACCTCGAATTAAATGGATGCAACCACGAATCTTCTGGGATGTCTTCAACAATCTGAGATAATAGAATGGCAAGAGGCGAGCGAGCAAGGGAAATATTTGAGCTGAGGGAAAGAATACGATCGACAACGAAAAAACATTAATTTGGATCCACCAGAAATAAAATGTGACGAACAATGATTAAGTAGACGAGACTTCACCGGTTGAGACAATTGAGGAAAGACTGAAGATACTCCGCACGAATGAAATTTATGCTCGAATAGGTGCTCAGACTCCGGAATAAAAGGGGTGGGAGGGCGGGAAAACAAGGCAACTGGGACGGGGAATCGACGAGTAACTTGAAGAGAAAAACATCGGTTGAAAATTATTGAGGAGAGAAAGCAAAGGCTTCACACGAGTAGAATGGATACTCGATTACGGACTCCAACTCCGAGGAGAAAAAGGGGAGGGCGGGTGGGGAAAAGAAAACAACTGAGGATTGAACTTGGCAAAGAAGAAGAGGCTCGAGTCAACTTGACGAGAAATGCACCAGATGAAAAGAGCTGAGAACTAACGATCGAAAAAACCAACTGTGTGAACTTAAAGAAAAAATTTGAAGGGGAAGAGGAGTAATTCAAAACACCTACATCAAGATTTCTCACCAGAGCGACGAAGGGGCTGAGGAGTAAAAAGAATTCCTACTCTCCGATATAACTAGACTCCAAAGAAAATCTTCTAGACTCAACAACGGCCAAACTGCACGATCAATCAAGGAGGCTCCTATGGTCGGTCGAGGCTCTGATACCAACTTGTCACGCCCAATATGCGATACTATCCTAAAGAGACTCGAAGGTCCCACCAAGGATAGAACCGCATATTGATACGCTTTTGCAAGGTGGATATCATTACATCGACATTACATAATAGTTGGGGTTACATACAAGAGGCTTACAAGTGCCGCAAGAATACATCAATACATCATACATAAGATCAACATCCCGCTACGGATGAAACACAAACAAGAACTCAAACGACATCCACCTTGCTAGCCCAGGCTGCCGACCTGGAACCTATCCCCTGATCAAAGAAGAAGCAGAAGAAGAACTCCAAAACAAGCAAACATCGCTCTCACGTCATGGTCATCGCATAACCTGTACCTGCAACTGGTGTTGTAGTAATCAGTGAGCCACGAGGACTCAGCAATCCCATTACCATGTGTATCAAGACTAGCAAAGCTTAATGGGAAAGGAAGGGGTAAAGTGGTGAGGTTGCAGCAGCGACTAAGCATGTATGGTGGCTAACATACGCAAATAAGAGCGAGAAGAGAACAAACGGAACGGTCGTGAAGCTAGCAATGATCAAGAGGTGATCCTGCACTCCTACTTACGTCAAACATAACCCAAAACCATGTTCACTTCCCGGACTCCGCCAAAAAGAGACCATCACGGCTACACACGCGGTTGATGCGTTTTAATTCGAATCTGGTGTCAAGTTATCTACAACCGGACATTAACAAATTCCCATCTGCCACATAACCACGGGCACGGCTCTCGAAAGTTTATACCCTGCAGGGGTGTCCCAACTTAGCCCATGATAAGCTCTCGCGATCAACGAAGGATATTCCTTCTCCCGGGAAGACCCGATCAGTCTCGGAATCCCGGTTTACAAGACATTTCGACAATGGTAAAACAAGACCAGCAAAGCCACCCGGATGTGCCGACAAATCCCGATAGGATCTGCACATATCTCGTTCTCAAGGCACACCGGATGAGCAAGACATTGGGTTGGCATAGACCCTGGTTGCCCAAGGGGCGCCGGACATCGCTCGGTTTGGACCAACACTTGGACAAGCATTGGCCCGGGGGGGCTGAAATAAAGATGACCCTCGGGTTAATTACTCCCAAGGGAAAGGTAATAGGTGGTAGGAAAATGGTAAAACCAATGTTGGGCCTTGCTGGAGGAGTTTTATTCAAGGCGAACTGTCAAGGGGGTCCCATAAATCACCCAATCGCTTTAGGGACACAAAATCCGGGAACATAATACTGTTATGACGGAAACTAGGGCGGCAAGAGTGTAACAAAACACCAGGCATAAGGCCGAGCCTTCCACCCTTTACCAATTATATAGATGCATTAATAATATAAGAGATATTGTGATATCCCAACATAAACCTGTCCATCGTGGAGCAATCTTCAACTTCACCTGCAACTAGCCACGCTATAAGAGGGGCTGAGCAAAGCGGTAACATAGCCAAGCAACGGTTTGCTAGGAAGGTTGTGAAAGGTTAGAGGCTGACATGGCAGTTTGGGAGGCTTGAGGAACAAATGATAGGTAGCGCAGCATAGCGATAGAATGAAGCAACTAGCATAGCAATGATAGTAGTGAGATCCAAGGTGACGGTCATCTTGCCTGAAATCCTACAAGGAAGAAGAACGAGTCCATGAAGAAGATGAAGCCACGAAGACGAACCAAGCGTAGACGAACGAATCCTCACGATCGCAACGAAACGGGAAACTATCGAGAAGAAGCACACAACATGGTAAACACACCACACATAAACATGACAAGATGCACAACCAAGTATGGTGCATGACAAAACTAGATGAGGCTACTCATGGCAAGAGATGATGCAAACAAGAATAACACATCAAGGCAACTTTAAATGAGGCCGGAAACAACATATAACAAATCCGGTAAGTCCTCATATTCAAATTTAGAAGTTGGTCCAGATCTGAATAAGCCTTATGTTCAAGTTGTTAAACAACAAGTTAAGATGCACCAAGATGATCTACACGATATTATAGTCAAGTTACATATAAAGTTCATTTAATTCGGAGTTACGGCCTAGAAGATATGAGCAAAACAAGTCAAACATGACATAGATGCTAAATGCATCCAAACATCAAGCAAACACCTCAAAACAAGGATGCAACATGATAAGATGAAACTACATGCAAATCTAAGCAAGTTTCATATAGAGCACACTCAAAATGGAGCAACGGTTCAACACATACACCCTATACAAGTTAGAACAACAATCTATCCAAAACAGCAACTAGGCATCTAGCAAGCATCAAAACTATATGCTACAACACGTCAACATAAGAACAAAGGGCATGGACATGATGTATAGGTAAAGAATGACAAAACATGAACACTGAGCTATCTCCAGAAAACACTATGACATGCTCAAAAGGACATGGCAAGATTGCAAATAGCAACAGTTTCAGGCTTAGCAAAAATAACATCAGGTTGCAATGTTTAGAGCTATTAAACAACATGTTATAGGAACTTAACATGGAAAACAAAGGCATAGCATGCTAATACTAAAGACAAATAACAAAACTCCCTTACTGAACTTATTCCCAAGATCAATAGAAAAGATGGTAGAATCTATGCAAACATGGCAAATGATATGACAGATTCAGACATGGCAGGAACAACGGTAAGTAGGCATGTTGGTGAGCTTTTTCCACTCACCACAGAGCAATACATGGCATGACAAGGTAACCAACAGTAATATTACATATTTATGAAGCTAAGAATGTCAAGAGTAAGTTCATAGCTTGCATGGATCACTAGCAAAACACATGGCAAAAACTGAACTTAATGTTAACAGGATGACAACAACATTATTTAGCAATTTAAGAGCAAGATTACGACAAGCTACAGCAGGATATAAATGTAACCAGGGGCACGGATGGATAGATAATAACATGTATAACAAAACATCCTTAGTGAACATCTCCAGATTATGCATAGAATGATTTGTAGGAGCAGGTTTACATAGCATCATGATATAACAGATTCAGCCTACAAAACATTAACAGCAAGTACCCTACTTCATGAGCTCGATGCACTCAATACAAGAGTCACAAAAATACATGGATTGCACCACAGTAAAGATGGAATTAAGTAGCTCAAAACTCATGTAGACATCAAGCTCATAGGATGCACACACAAAATGCAATGAAAAAGACATCATCAAGTTCTGTTAACAGACAGTAGTTAACATCATATAGCACTCTTGCAACGATGATTAGGGCATCAAGATGAACTCAAACAAGCATGGCACAATGGAACACAATGAAGAGCATCTCACAATGAACATTTTGACATATCATGCACGCAAAATGGAGGAGTATGCTAGGAGATAAGGCAGGTCAAACATAGCATCAGAATGTAAAATATTAAGGGACCTACGAAAACGGGGTCAACCTGCGGGATCTAAATCTTGCATGGATTACGACGTTCGCCGGGGTTCCTCACTGGAGATGAGGAGGAGGACGGCCGGAGATGAGGGAGAGGTCGGGGAAGGACGGATCCGGCCACGGGAGGTCGGCGGGGCTCTGGATCTGGCGGTTCCCGACCGGCTCCGATGAAGACGGCGCCGACGGCAAGCCCCACGGATGGCGGCGGCGGCGCTGATCCATGGGCGGCGAGGTCCTACAATGGTGCAGCGGCGGAGCAGCAGCTCGGGGCGAGGTCGGGCGCTGGCGACGGCGCTCGGGCGCGGGGAGGCGCGCGGCGTGATGCCGGAGTCCGTCGGTTGGGGCGGCGAGCGCCGGGGCGTCGCCGGGGCTGGGTGGCGCGGGGC